>NC_141419.1:38158087-38273087 GCF_034619465.1 Leptosomus discolor | reverse complement strand
GATGTGAATGCCTTAGTTATGGATGCAGCTCAAAGTTTATTAATTTTACATTATTGAGTAAGAAGAAGATAGAGTTAGGAAGCTCAGTTGACCCTTGTGTAACCCACTAGGTAGTCAGGTGTTGTGTTATCAAGTGCACTTACAGGAGAAAAATGGTATTCAGAGAACATTTGAAAAAATTAAACCAGAGAAACTCTGGAGAAAAACATAGAAAGAGAGCTTTGAATGAAGAACCACTTGAAAATAGTCACTGTCCTGGAAAGCGGAAATGCAGGGGTGACCAGAAGCTCCAAGTAAGGCAGAGGAAGGGAGTCCTGGATTTATGTTTGGATGATTCATTTGAGGATTGGATTTGGAGATAAAGGGAAGAAAGAAAGAACGAGACAAAGGGGAATCTGTCAGTAGAAGTCTCAAGCTTTTGAAAGAAAAACCCTGTAAGAGAGATCTTGTATGAAGGAACAATGTTGTGGGGATATTGCTCCTTAGAGGTGTGTCTGAAATATGGTGGATAAATGTTATCTCTGAGGAAGTGGGAAGAAACCTGGCCTAACCAATGAACTGAATTACAGAAAACAATAGTGCATCACAGGAGCAGAGTAAGAGTATATAGCAGCAGACAGGAGAAAGTCCTGCTGGGGCTGATGTGCTGGATGGATGAGGAAGCACCCTTTTTATACTTGCTATTACTAATAACTTAGTATAGTCAGTTACAGCTTTTCTGTTATGTCTACCAAGGTGAATTCTCCAATGAGGTTGTTAATTTTGCCTTGTAAGCACAGCTAGTAATTGACTTGAATAATGGGTAAAGACAATTATCGTTCTTATTCAACTCCCTCACCTCCTCTGATATATCCATCTCTTCAGCTGTGGTGTAGCCTTACAAACAGTTGAAGCAGCAATTAGCATGCTTGAGCAATCAGCAATATTCTGAAGGACAGAAGAAATTTTACAAAGCAGATGTGTTTCTGATGTTGTACAAATATTTTTGGTGACAACTTCACCAGGAAAACAGATGCCCCTTCACTTCCTCATGCCTCTTGTGCTCTGATGTGCTTCTGCCCCCTTCAGTGTGGTAAAGCCACACAAGGCTGTTGCTTTACCTGAGCAAAGGGAGAATCCTGTGGCAGGGAGATGGCAACAAACAACTGGAGAGATGGGTTTGGGAGGCATCCCTTCTTAACGATTAAAAAATAATGCCAGTTTTGGCTTCTGGAAATAAGCAAGAGAAAAACCAGTCTTCATGTGAAAATCACACTGCCACTTAAGAGAAAAGCAGCAAGCTCTGTGGTAAAATCTTAGCTCTGTCCAGTTTCAGACATGTCCCACCCCTAACAATTCTCTAACTTTTGGGTAAGCCACATTTGCTACTTCAGTAGTTAAATACACAGATAATTGTGATGAATTTTCTTCTTCCTTCTTGTTTGTTTCTGTTTGTGATAGCAAACCATTCGCTATTTTGATTTAACCATTTGATGTCTTCATGTCATTGCTCATGGAGGAAAAAAACCAGCATTGATTCTCAATACTGATTTTAAATATGCGTTAGAAGATCCCTCTTCACCCTAGTCATCAACCTTTAACATTCACCTGTTCTCTAATCTAGTATTTTGCATAGAGATGAAGTCTGACTTTGCACATGGTGCTGATTTTCTTCGTTCACAAGAGAATTTATTTAAAAGATCTAATTAGAGATGATTCTACACAGAAACGTTTCATCATGTGATGCTGTTTACCTGCTTACCCATGACTAACTCAATAAGATCTGTTTTCTAATGTTCAATTTTACATTCAGCTTTAAAAAATACATATAATCTTACTGTGTTCTAGGTCTTCCCTAATCTTGCCACTGGGTGTACCAGAATCATATGATTTAGGCGCTATTAGAGAGTGACTCAGGGAGGATGAACATTAATGAGATTCACAAATTTATAGAGACTTCTTTTTTAGAAGAGGTATAGAAGTAGATAAATAATCCTCACAATCAGTGGATTTTTTCATTAGCCTGTACATTTAGAGGCAGGCATAAGTGTAATTCTGTTGCTGATACATCTCTAGTTATTACTAGGTTTGCAATTCAATTACCCAAGGAGCCTCAAGTACCATTGATTATTCATGGGATTCTTGGGTTGGGCTGGCTACAAAACTGCTCATTAATCCCTTGAGTGCCCCTGGGCAGCCAGTATGCATCTAGCATAGCAAATCTGCCACAGCGCTGGAATATAACAGGTTTTGGCTAGTGAAGTGGCTGGAGAAAGGGCAGGCCTCAAGCCAGGCCACAGCCACCAGCAGCTGTTACTCTCCAGCAAAAGAATATTGTTCAAAACCAGGTCGCTGTGGTCTTTCTGAGAACAAAGTGCCCAAGGGCTTAAGTTAGCCAAAGCCAGGTAGCTTATTAGGCAGTCACACAACTTTGGGCACCTTATTAAGAAAGGGCAGGAAAACACCCTATTTTTCCTCCCTCTCTCTCAGTTTGCATCTACTGCACTGAAGCAATTGATTGTTTGACCAAAACTGCTTGTGTAAGAGAAGAGCTTGCTGGAGTTTGACACAGTGACAGGGTTTGAGCTGCTTGGTGCTGTTCTTGTTCAGTCTTCTTGGAGAGCAGTGCAATGCTTGTTTCCCCTGCAGATGGTCCATGAAATCCTAGGAAGTACCAAGGTCAGGCCTGGAGAACAGGCCACACCATCTTTTATTAGCAAGATCTTTTGGTTTAGTTGTGGAGCCATTAAATAAGAGCAAGGATAAAACAGGAAGCATGACTTTTGTTGTGCCGCTGAACTACCTAGGCTGATAAAGTCCATAATCTTCATATTCACAGTTTACACAAGTTAATTTCACACATTTTACTTCTAAAATTAAGTATGCTCATTGCTGTTTCTGAGAGGTTATTAAGTTAGTTCCACAACAGTTTAAAGGTATTTCCCTTTCTAACCTATTTGTGTGTTGCCTAGCACTTACTTACACACCTGTGGCAGACCAGTGCAAAATGTATGATTGCAATGAATTCATGTCCAAATCCGACTAACCACAACAGTCAGTAAAAAGTCTGCACCTGTCATTTACTGCCTCCAAAGGCAATCACACTGCAGTCGGTTGACTTGAAAATGAGAATCTCTGTTCCTCTTCCACTTGCTCCTCCCTGCCGGCTCTATCTTATCAGACTTGTGTCCAGCAAAAAGAGTTTTATGTTACTTCTACATGCTTTGCATACTTCTACACATACTGTATTTTCCTGTGTGAGAAATTGAGTTACCTTTTGCAATCTTTGTTATGTAAATCACAAAGCCCTTTAGGCCAGTCCAGGATTGGTAGTCCACATAGTCCATTTTTTTACAGAAAAGTGCTGAAGACATATCGATAGGACACTAGGTCAACGCTGAATCAGGTTGGTAGAAACATCTAGAGAAGCTTGCACAGCTTTAATGTTTGACTCAAGCTAATGCTGCCAGTGCATCATTTCTGAGTGTTTGCATTTACTTGAATCTCTCCCCAAAGTAAGACAGTCATAAAAACAAGGCAAATAAAGCCACTGATAGACACAGCCTTTTTCAATGGGCCTTTCTTTTTGCAGGTATGTTTTTGTGTGTACACATGTATTTGTGTGCAACTACACATATTAGTATATTTCTGTACTGTGTATATGTATTTAAGCATATAGTGGGGAGAGAGAAAAGAAAGAGGGAGAAGCATATGAATCTGTGGCACTATAGAGCTTTTCTTATCAATACCTTATTTTCATATGTCAATGCTTATATCTTTCTTTAGGCGGGATGCTCAAACTGATCCTAAATTGTGCTTAATATACTGATGACATGGTATCACTGTTGCAGCCAGTTACAAAGTGAAGCTGTTAGTGAAATCTCTTTGAGATCTGTATGTAGAGCATTACAAAGTTCACAGGATAAGGAACATTTTATTTTTTAGTGGCCTTGCATCCTGAATTAAATATTAGACATTTTCTCCCTACTTCCTGTAGTCCTTGATGCACACGTGCCAAAGTAGCTTGACAACACTTTCTGGTAAAGTTGAAACCAGAACATAATCATTGTGAACACTGTGAGAAAGACAACTCAACAAAACAAACCTATTGCTTTCTTGCTCAGTCTTTTCCTACACGGGTTCCCCTTAGCCCTTAAGAAAAGTAATTCCTAAACTAGGAAGACTGCACCATTGCTTCCAAGAAAATGCAACAATAGCATTTTGTCATCTAGTCATCCTGTGGTTTACCAGAAAAACACAACCTTAATAGCATATAGGGAGAAAACGTATGTACATTTCAATGAGAAAGACGGGGTAGGTGGAACTAGAGAAACACACTGGATGTAGAAAACAATAAAGAAGGTACATTTCTGATAAGGCTGCAAGGGTTCATTTCAAACTCAGCAGTGTTCTTCTTACGAGACGGTGCTGGGGAAATGCCTTACAATCAATCTTGAAAATATTTAAGTGCTATAATAAGATGGTGTTATTGGGGAAAAAAACAACCAAACAAACAAAACAAATGAGGCATGGCTTATCCCAATTGGGATGGAAATCTTCTGGATACTAAGCATTCTTTTCCAATTTAGCCCATTGCTTATGTGCAATGGACTTACTTACGTGTTTAATGTTATTCCTGTTCCTAAATACTGTGTCCAAGCAGAGCTAATATTGAGTACCTGAAAGAATGTACATGTAGGACAGCACTCTCTGGGTACCTGCAACCTTTAGGTGACACTTGTGCAATTAAGGCAGAATTTGTATCTCCACGAAGAATAAAATCCAGGCATTCAAACAGAGAAATACCTACACACAGAAAAAAAAATCCAGATAACTAGATATTCATGAGACTATTATAAATACAGTTATTGTATTTCCAGCATTGATTTCCAAAAGTGTAATAAAGTTTACCTTGCCTGAGATCAAGATTTATCAATTATGTAAATACTGCTGGAACACCAACTAGGTCCAGTCCATAAGTAGTTACGGTAGTGATATTAATTTCTGATTTACAGCTATTCACTAACACATTAAGACTTTGAAGAGACTTTATAAACAACTTTAGTAAGTACTGGAAAGTTGTAAAGTGGCAAGTGAGTAATGCTGAGATTGAAATCTAGCAATGTCTTGTAAATATCTTTGTCTGTAGGAAATCTCCAAAATTGAAAGCCGAAATAGCCCCTAACAAATCAATACAGAAGGAATATGTAACCTATGAGCTAGTTTAAGGCAAGCTGAAGTATATTTAGATATAAAAGAGGCTTTGCTTTGTCATGCTTAACTCCAGAGTTCCCATACCATACAGGTATGGGTTTATTAGTGTACATCTGGCTGAACCCCAAAGTTCTGATAAAAGCCAACATACAGTGCAAATGTGTAAGAGGTCTCTAATAACTAACTCAGGATTTGAAATCATATCACAAGAGAGTTAACAGTTTGCAGTGGTAAGACTGCTGTTATCAGGACCTGACTATTGTGGCAGGAGATTACTCAGACAAAATGGCTGAATCATCAGTGTCTGCTGCTTCTGCCTTTAGCTACTGCTCCGATTCCTTCATCTCCCGAGAGCTGCATTACTGCTTTTCCATTTACAATAGAGGAACATTTTTAATGGAATTCGGACATCTTTGAGCACTGGGCTTACTGAGTATTTTGTCTAGCCTTGCTTTTGATTGCCACTGTGTGACATTCTAGGAGTTACATCTTTGAAATATGGCTAGAAATTTAGGAGTATTCATCTTCTCCTGGAGTAATTTTATTTTTTTTATTTCAATTTGGAATGCTGAATTTCAGTCCAATTTCAGTTGGACTTTGTTATGAGAAACTTAAATTTAAACATCTCAGACAATTCGTTGTTAAGTACACTTTTACGTGGTATTTCTTCGAATGGATGTGGAAAATCCAGTAGTGTGTCATAAATAATCTGCATGATCAGAGATTAAAAAAAGGCCTAGTTAATCTAGCTGGGTGTAGACCATTGTACTATAAATGGCCATTTCAGAGGGAGTTTGGGGGGACAGAAGTGTGTCTCTCAGATGGTGTGATTAATGGCCAGGGTGGCTCTGCTGCTGGAAAGATTATTTTACTTTTTAGCTCTGCTCTTTCATCTTGGTATTTTTTTTGCCTCAGGGTAATTTCAAAATAATTTTACATGAGTTCACTGGTCTTACTGTCAAGTCACTGCTACAGGCTAGACTGGAAATAGTGTCAGTGCTTCATTCTTCCCTCCCCCCTCCCCCCCCTTTCAAGTCTTAGAAAAGTAGCTCTTGCTTTCCGTTACAACTCAACTGGACTCATCACAGCTCAGTACAGCTAGTGCTCATTTAATAATGTTTAGCAGATCTGTGAATGTGTGAGGATTTTGTACGGTGCGTATGGCATACAGTTATATTCTTCACCCTCTGCGTAGATAGCTGTCTTTGAGAGTCAAGGTAGAGAAGCCTTCCACTTGTTTAATTTCATGGTTTGCATTAAGCTGTTGAAGGAGATAGAACACTGACATCAGATGTTTAGGAGGAGAAATGAGTGCTGAGCAACCTCTTCCTGTTTTCCTGTTGGGAAGCACACAGCTCACAAGGCAGAAACATCTATCACTTGCTCCAGCAGAACTGCATTGTCACAAGAAAACAGATGTGATAAGAACAGTTAAAGCAAGGAAACGTTGTTTTTTCCTATGTGTTAATGTTCACCAAAATGTGTTTCAAGAGAGCTTTCTCTTGCTACATTTAAAAGAATAAAAAGTTTAACAGTGCTTAGGGCTAATTTTTGAAACATCATTAATAAAACTTAAACAGTACAATTGCAATCACTTCCATGGTGTGCCATATTATGTAGTGTTATCTAATGTTTCCGCCAAGGTCAGCAGATTTGCTTAAGCTGCAATGTTAGCCTTTTAGACCAGAAATAAAATCCTGATATTTCATCCTTCCTTTTTTCCTTTTTTTTTTTTTTCTTTTCAAAAACCCTATCAAATATTTAGAAAATGCAAAAAAAAAAAAAAAAAATTCTTTTTGGTAGCTGCAAATCCCGACAACCAATATACTGTTCCTGTCAAATAGCTGCAGCAATCAAGGAAAGTTTCCTCACCCTTCAGGGAGACTAATAGAGCCAGAGCTGCTGAGCTGTATTAAAGCTGACCCAGGAATGGGTTTCTCTAACTCATGGTGGCTCCCTGGAGTTTCTTCTACCAGACTATTTCCAGGAGCAAGAGTAGGGATAAAGTCTGATTTTTTACACTGCTGCACAGGAATTGTGAGATACCAGCTATACATCCTGAGATGCTTTGTGGTGACTTTTCTTTCTCACAGAAAAAGTAAAACATTACTGCATTAAATTTAACAGTCATTTATACTGGAGAGGTAAGTGAAAGAGTAGCAAATTATAGTCCCCATAAAGTGCTGTGGTTTGACATTTGGGTATGTGAATGTAGAAACTGCTATGATAGTTTGTTGGTTTATTTCAGTATAAATAGCAGAGGCAGCTAACGTTATTGTACAGATTTGTTTGGTGTTGTATGAAAGGTAAGGTCATCCCTGACAGCATGAGGACAGACACACAGACGGCAAACTGCTGAGGGCTAGAGGCGTAACAAAGCACTGCTGTGGTAATCCGTGAAACTTGTCATTGCCTGATGTTGTTCTGGAATGTACTGAGATTATGTACAGAGGTTACGTGGGAAAAATAGCTTTCATCCATAGCATGGCACACCTGCTAACAATATGTCTTTGTGGAGAAATGGTTTATATCCTGTACCTGAGCCCAAAACTAAGGATTAAACAGTAATAAAACTGAGTTAGATGGGGTTTTTATCCTGATGTCTGAAAGTCCATCTCCTTTAAAGGGACTTCTGTGGACTCCTTCTGGGGCCAGATGGGGTACACCCTAGAGTGCTGAGAGAACTGGCAGGAGCGCTCACCAAGCCACTGCCCATAGCTGATCTGCAGTCCTGGCTGACTGGGGAGGTCCCAGCGGATTGGAAGTCAGCCAATATAACAACCATATATAAGAAGGGACTGAAGTATGATCTGGGAGATTACAGGCCTGTCAGTTTGGCTTCAGTGCCAGGGAAGCTGATGGAGCAGATCATCCTGAGTTCCAGTAAACAGCACATGCAGGACTACCAGGTAAGCAGGCCCAGTCAGCATGGGTTTATGAAGGGCAGGTCCTGTTAAACAAACCTGATCTCCTTCTATGACAGGCTGACTCACTAATTGGATGAGGGAAAGGCTGTGGATGTCACCTACCTTGACTTTAGTAAGGCATTTGACACTGTTTGCCATGGCATTCTACTAAAGAAATTGCCTGCTCTTGGCTTGGACAGGCATACACTTTGCTGGGTGAAAAACCAGTTGGATGGCCACGTCCAGAGAGTTGTGGTCAATGGAGTTAAATCCAATTGGGGGTAAGTCACAAGTGGTGTTCCCCAAGGCTCAGTACTGGGGCCTCTCCTGTTTAACATCTTTATCAATGATCTGGACGAGGGGACGGAGTGCACCCTTAGTAAGTTTGCAGATGACACCAAGCTGGGTTGAAGTGTCAATTTGCTTGAGGGTAGGGAGTCTCTACAGAGGGATCTAGATAGGCTGAATCTCTGGGCCAAGGCCAATTTCATGACTTTCAATAAAGCCAAGTGCCAGGTCCTGCACTTCAGCCACAACAACACCCAGCAGTGCTACAGGCTTGGGGAGGAGTGGCTGGAGAGCTGCCAGGCAGAGAGGGACCTGGGAGTGTTGGTTGACAGCCGGCTGAACATGAGCCAGCAGTGTGCTTAGGTGGCCAAGAAGGCCAATGGCATCTTGGTCTGTATCAGGAATAGTGTTGTCAGCAGGAGCAGGGATGTGATCATTCCCCTGTACTCGGCTTTGGTGAGGCCGCACCTTGAGTACTATGTCGTTTTGGGCCCCTCTCTACAAGAAGTACATCGAGGTGCTGGAGAGTGTACAGAGGCGGGCTACAAAGCTAGTAAAGGATTTGGAGCATGTCTCGTACGAGGAGTGGCTGAGGGATCTGGGGCTGTTTAGCCTGGAGAAGAAAAGGCTGAGGGAAGACCTTATCTCTCTCTACAACTACCTGAAAGGGGATTGTAGCAAGGCGGGTGTCGGTCTGTTCTCCCTAGTAACAAGCTCTAGAACAACGGGAAATGGCCTTAAGCTGCATCAGGGGATGTTCAGGCTGGAGATTAGGAAGAATTTCTTTACTGAAAGTGTTGTCAGGCATTGGAACAGCCTGCCCAGTAAGGTGGTGGAGTCACCATCCTTGGAGTTGTGTAAGAGCTGGGTAGATGTTGTACTTAGGGACATGGTTTAGCAGTGTTGACAGAGCTAGGACAAACGTTGGACTCAATGATCTTGAAGGTCTTTTCTGTCCGAAACTGTTCTATGATTCTATGACTGAGCGGCACAAAGTACTGCTGCTCACATCTGCACCACTGTCCAGGGATGGTGGCGAAACTTGTCTGTCCCCATGGGCTCAGCCAGCCCACGTACTGTTATATGGGGCTACCTGCTGCATTTCCAAGCCAGCTCATTTTGACACAGGATTCAGTGGAGCAGAGAAGATTAACTTTCTGAAAATGAAAAGGACAGATAGAAGAAGAGGAACTGCTTATCAAATATGCACATTTCAGATGGAACTTCACACTCAGTAGAAAGATGTTAGATTGCTGTTAGCTCTCCAGAGCACTCCTGACAATGTGTTATCAGGTCATGTTTGCATGACAGTGGCAGCCCATGCAGGAAACATTAAGTCATATGACTTCTAAGACGGAATCAATCAAGTGAACAGTACAGATCCTGAAAACTAATTTCACCTTCATAAGGTCTGGTTATCTGTGCAGCAGACATGAGGTTTGTCAGCCCCATTTCAGTCTGGCCATGTTCAGCGCTGCATTGAGAATTTTAATGAGCCGATACTGTAATATGTATGAAACATGACACTGAGATGAATTCATGAAAAGCCAAGTCCCCATGAAATATGAACAATTACTGAAGGCTTCACCCCCCACTTAGCTCATATAAAATGCTGATTTGAAAGGCCTTTGTCTTGTTAATCATTTACTAGTTTGTGTAAGGCTTTTCATTATCCTTAAGCAATATTAGAACTGCAAATGCTGGACAGATACCAATAGTTCAGAGTTTTTGTGAGGTAACAAGACCATGCTAAACACAGAGAATTAATTTTCCCAGGACTCCTACTGTCACACAATTACTAGCTCAGAGTCATTGAGTATATTCAGAAAACTGACCGGAAAGAGCACTGACCATCCCTGCTGTGGACAGTGAAAGAATTTTGGTCACTATTATAGTGTTCCTGGGTAAGGAGTAACTGGAAACAGGCATTTTAGGGCACATGCTTTCAGTGAGTTTTACTGTCATTTTTGTTCTAATAGGAGAAAGATAAACTGAGAAAAAAAAACTAAGAAAAAACATCAGGGATCAAATTACATGACTGTTAACTCTTCAGTTAATTTTGTGCACTCTGTCAGCAAGATGAACCTTTTCTGGATAAAATTTCTTAGCACTACCTTTTTTGAAGACTGTTATTCCAAAGCAGGTTGAGAAAAGGTCTCAGTCCATGCAATGGGCTCTGGGGACAACATCAAAACAGCTCTGGATGTATTAGGCTTTGAGAAGGCTGTAATGGATGGGATCTGAATTCTTCGATAAGCACTTAACATGATTTTATTTAGTGAAATAATCTTTCTGATTATTCTGGTAATTCAATTGTTATTTCATACGGGTGTATATTCTTAAGCTTATTTTATTACGTTGCTGTAATGTCTTTTTCTACTGTAATACTTATTAAGTAGAACATGGTATGATATGTCTCTGTGTGTTTTAGTATATTAAGCTTCATTTCAGTCCTCATTCTATTGTGTAACACTTATTCTTGTCATGAAAAAGAAACATCAGCCTCCTATGGATGTGATGGACAGCTGATCTATTTCTCCTCCCTTCCTTATTCCTGTATGAGTGCAAAAGTTTATAAACTCCTTCACTTTCTTATGCTCTGTGTGTTGAAAATAAGGATCTACTAAAACTAAAAGGTGGAAGAAGTAGTTTAAAACACTCAGGAGGTTTGAATATGCAAAGAGGAACAGACATTTTAAAATACCCTTATGTACTCTTTAATACCTATTTATGAAATGCTGAGTTTCATTTTAAAGTCAGTTTTTCCTGATTCACTTCTACATTTGAATTCACATTTTTGTTTAGTTACAGCTATCAAATTGCACACAAACACTGGAAAATTACAATGTTCAAGGGTGGAAATCTTCTTTAAAGACATAGTCCTTCATGGTGTACATCATGCCAGGCATTCTGTCTTATCAGCATAGCTAACTTATTAATTTTTGATGGTTAAAGAAATATTGCCAGTTGAATATTGTTTGGACAATCCTTTTACACTGTGAAAGTGTGTTTGAAACCAATTGAAAAATAAAGTAATTTTGAGGCAAGGCATTGTATCACCATGCACACAGGCTTCTTTTCAGTACTACAGTGAATGGTGATTTAAACATCCTTTTTGCTTGTTTACATATATAATTTGCATGCTGAAAAGCTTGTCTGTGATCGAAAGTTTGAATACCTAGATGTGATTTTGAGTCCAAGAAGGCACTATGTCTTTTACTTTGAAATAATGTTTTTAAATACTTCGGTCCTTATTCTTAAGTGTGCGTTTCTGTGTTAACAATGATAAACTTAAAATGGTCTTGAGGTGAAGACAGTTTAAAAAATTCCCCTCTAACTATGTATTCCTGTGTATTAGAGTAACAATCATTGGGACCACGTGGTACAATGGCTAATGGATTGGATCCACGTTAAAAAAAAAAACAAACCCACAATAAACCAAGCCCTCTACACTCCTCCCCTCCCCCTCAAATAAACAGAAAACAACCCAACAAACAAAGAAGGAACGAGATTAGCCTGTGGGAGGACAGGAACATCTTTCTATATCTTGGAATTACAGCTCAAGTCCTGCTAATTAGTAGCATTGTAACTGAGGTATTAAGGCAGAGTGATGACCTTGTTGGGTTAATTGCAGGAAGTCTGCACCCCAGTTGTGTTTGATGCAGTCTGCACCTTGCATTTAAGATCTATGTTTGTCATTATGGTGCTCCTGAAAGAAAAAAATGCAAACAACTTTTTTTTTTTTTTTTTCCTTTTGCCTTTAATCACATGATTCATAACAGAAAGAATATTGGGGATTTTTATCCATCACAAAGTCTTTTGGGTCAACATGACCTTACTGGATCTCTAAGGAAGGATTACATAAACCGCACTATCAACGTTTCCTTACAGTGCCAAACATATATTTTCATGTAAATAACAGCCATCAACAGCAAGTGTAAAGATTATGCCCTTTTTATTAGGATTTTCGCTCTTTATTTTCTTTTAAATCCCTTTATGTACTGTAACAACCTAAAACCTGGAAACTAACTCCAGTGCCAAAATGATCCCACAAGAATATACTCTCTAAGCAGGAAAAATAAAACAGCGCTGAAAGACATTTTTTCTTGTTTTTCCTTTTTTCTTTTTTTTCTGGAAAACACTGCGAAAAATTGCTAACATTCTCAGAGACATTAGGGAATACAACTAGTTTCATACAGGCCATCACTGATGTAACAGTACTGAGTTACATGAATCACAGACTCATAGAATGGTTTGAGTAAGAAGAGACCTTTAAAGATCACCTAGTCCAACCTCCCTGCCATGGCCGGGGACATCTGTCACATCTTTGAGCTTGCTCAAAGCCCCATCCCACCTGGCCTTGAACACTTCCAATGATGGGCATCCACAGCTTCTCTGGGGAAACTGTTCCAGTGTCTCACCACCCTCTTCCTCAGATATCATTTAAATCTACCACTGCTGTGTCACTACAAGCCCTGGTAAAAAGTCTGTATTCATCTTTCTTATAAGGCCTCTTTATATATCGTAGGGTTACAATAAGGTCTTCCCAGAACCTTCTCTTCTCCAGGCTGAACAATTCCAACACTCTTGGCTTTTCTTCATAGGTGAGGAGTTCCATCTCTCTGACAATTTTTGTGGCCATCCTCTGGACTCATTCCAATAGGTCCATGTTTTTCTTGTATTGGGTGCCCCTGAACTGGGTGCAGTATTCTAGGTGGAGTCTCATCAGAGTGGAGTAGAGGAGAAGAATCACCTCCCTTGCCTGTTGGCCACACTTCTTTTGAGGCAGCTCAGGAAGCGATTGGCTTTCTGGGCTGCAAGCTCACATTGCTGGCTCATGTCCAGTTTTTTATCCACCAGTGTCCCCAAGTCCTTCTCTGCAGGACCGCTCTTAATCACCCCTCATTCTGTATAAACACTGAGGGTGGCCCCAATCCAGATGCAGAACCGTGCACTTGGCCTTGTTCAACCTCCTGAGCTTCACATGGACCCACTCCTCAAGCCTGTCAAGGTCCCTCTGGATGGCCTCCCTTCCATTTAGTGAATCAACTGCATCACTTAGGTTAGTGTCATCTGCAAACTTGCTGAGAGTGCACTCAATCCCACTCTCTGTCATTTATGAAGATATTAAATAGTCCTATCATGGGCCCTTGAGGGACACTACTCATTTTTTGTTTCCACTTGGACATTGAGGTTTTGATTGTAACTCATTGGACAACTCATCCATCCAGTTCCCTATCCATCTAATAGTCAATCAATCAAACCCATATCTCTGCAGTTTAGAATAAGGTTTTGGGGACCATGAATGAAATTGGACCATAAATAAATTTGTCACTCTACATTTTAGTAAATCAAGGATTTATTATAGCACCCCCATTACAAGCTTCTGTTCATTTGTTCTACTTAATTGATTTTGCAGTATTGAGATGCAGTCAGTTACAGTGACACCCTTATTCTTGTAATTGTAGAAGGTTAACAAATATCATCTACAGATAATCATTCAACATGAAATTTGGTTAAGTACATGAAGAAAAACTCCTTACCTTTTCCTTCTTTAGGACACAAACCTGCAACCTTCTGTATGAGATCCATGCAGGGTCAAATCCTGTAAGAGGAAACTCACGCACACAAATCTGCCAGCCCCACTTGGAAAACTCTCATATGGAATTAGATGGAAGTATTTGGGTAAGTAAAGACAGTGTGTTTTGACTTTCAATATTTGAATTTTTAGTGTCTTTTCTAACATGTTGAGTTAAGATACAGTGTGGCCTGTTTGTGCTACTTGAAGCTTGTGGTGTTTCAGGATCTACAGTGGTTTTTACCTATGCACAACTTTTCACTTTGCCAGCTCACTATCTGTTATCATTGGCTGGTACTAGATATATCTGCCTTGCACTGTCCAGTTCTTAGTAAGGGAAGACTGCTACCCTAACACTTGTAGCATGGGGAACAAAACTCTCGTATTATACTTTGGTTGCATTTTTTTTTACAAACACAGAATTTCATTTGTTTAACCTTATTCTATTCTTAATAACTTTCAAAATTTTAATTCCATTGAAGAAACAAATAATGTTGTTTACTCGCAGGAGACTACAAACTAAAGCATATGACTTTTTTTCCAAAATAAACCATTGTCTTTTTCTCATCAGCTGCTTTTGGCTTCACCATAAAATATTGTTGATGGTCTAACTGCCTGGCAATCTAACTGGTTTTTGTGTGCATATGGAGCCAAATTAATCTCTTGTTTAACTTCATAATCTTCAAAGGAGTTCCACCTAGCATGAATTCGATGCATGATGTCTTCTTTTTCCAAGGCACTGCATTCATTTACTCAACAGGAAAAATGTTCGTAAAGGATGTATTTCCTGGGTTAATACAGACATATTATGACACTTCCAACAAAAGAGAATATAGTGATTTTCAAGTACAGAAAAAAAGTACACTTTTCATTCTGTATCAACAGCATTTTTATAGTGTTTTTATGAGAGAAGGTCTAGTTAGAATGAAATAAGGGCCATTATTCTGAGATAAAAAAAGAATGACTGAAATGTGACATTATGGGAAAACAATGGAAGTTATACAGCATCTTGTGCTAACTTCTTGGTGGTATTTGGTGGTAGTTAAACTTAGTTTAATAACTGGAATATAACATCGAAATTCTGGTGAGATAGGTTAAATACACAGAAGTGGCTTAAAATCAAATAATCTGTAAGAAGGCCCCTTCTGTTGTGTTGCCATGTGAGGACCTGGATTCTCCAAAGACACAGAACAGATGCACGGAAAGTTGAAGGAGAAGTGCAGAAGGCAATGGAAATGTTCCTGGAAATGAAATCACTGCAGTTAAGAGATATTGGAAAGAACAGACTCTTGTGGTCTGAGCTGGATGATCCATGAAACAATTTGGCAGCCTTAGAGGAAAAGAATGTTCTTAGCTTGTTGAGATGAGGTGAATTATTTCCTTTGCCAGAGGAAAAAAAATTGTAAAAAAGACAGGTAAGAATGAATGAAAAGTCTGTGAAGCTAATAAGATCTTGAATGTAGGCTGAGAGGGAGAATATGCACCACTTGAGAACCTGAAAGAGTCTCCCCTCAAAATAGCCTAGCACATTTCCATGATATGTTTTGGATCCAGTTATCTACCTGGAATAGCACTGTGATTATGGGCAGCGTAATTATGAAATTGTACTTTTAACTTCTGAATTGATTGAAGGGCATGAATTCTTCAGCCTTGAAAGAGAGGAGTCACTTTTCTCTGTGATCTAATGTAAATTCTCTGTCAAACATTATTATCTCATTTACTCTTTAACATTTAGCTGATTTACCTCATTAGAAGGGAAGCGTGAGGGCGTCAGGTTGTTTCTAACAGAAGAAACCTGCTGGGTGGGGAGGAACAGTGTAAAGTAAAATTGCGTTTTAAGTGAGCCAAAATAGTGTAACTGTGTTACTTTAATGGGGAAAGAGAATAGTTAAATAATCCCTTTGATTCATTTCACTCCCTCTAACTTTGCAGAACTTTTCCACAAGAAAAGAGTTTATCCTTGGAAAAAAGTTGCCAAGAAGGCAGTTTCCAAAACAAAGTGGCTGAGCTAGGTTCTGCCCTAAGGACATAGTATGCAATGTGCTGCCTCACCCTAGAGGAGCTGCAAAGAGGAAACTACAGCCCAGTGACCCACCACTCCCTCCTCTTGCTGGTAAAAGTGTTGCGTGAAGAGGAGCAGAGGAAGTAATATTTTGCTTTCCACTGCTCTGTGCGTGTCTTCCGTCTTCTCTTCCAAGGAAGGAGACCTCAGATTGCTCCCCAGCATAATCACAATTTATGAGTTTACAGAGAACTACACAAGGACCCTGTCTCGGTATTTACAGCACACATCACACCCTCTGCTCTCAATGTCAAAAGGAGAGAAGCTTTAATTTACAGAGGAGTACAAGAGGTCAAATACCTTTCATATTATATGCAGTCCCCTTCCTCTGTTTTGGAGGGAGATGTGGCCACTGGACTATTTTGTTGTCTTTAAATTCTGGATATTTTTTTGAGAGAAAATACAATTTATGGATGATCAGACCCATCTCTCTACAGACAACTCAAGTTGTTACAATCAGAGTTATCACAGTCATGTCTATAGCTCAACCAGTTAAGAGAGGCACCCTTGTATGTAGTCTGACCTCGAATTCATTGCATTTATACCTATACTGCACCCAGTATAACATAATGTTTGACACACTACGGGATATGAGACATTTTACGTATCATTTATTGCTTCTTATAATTTTGACTATTGATGATGATAAACCACTTATTTATGAAGAAAAAACCTTAGGTTTGGTTGTTATGCGTTCAAAGATAATCCGAGATTTTGTCTGCAGGCTTCTTTTATTTTCCATACTTCTAACACTTCTATTTTTCCTTTCTGCCCATCGCCTTTCAGCAATAGCTCTATGACTTTATACATTCACTGGCAGCTTTTTTAACTATGTCCATGCATTCCTTTACACCTTGCAAGACTGTAAATGTAATCCAATGCGAGGCTGTCAGAGGAAGCTGTGGCTATGGGATACTGCAAATCAGAGGTGTGGTAGGAGAGATGAGTGTGTGCAGCAGATAACTGTACTTGATCAGCTAGATTTAAATAGTGTTGGACGAATTTGCCAGGTGAAAATAAAAATTGTCAGTTCAGTTTAATTTCATGGTGAATCAAACAAGGAAATTAGATTCTGCTACTCTGTTAGTTTGACATCTACAGCAAGTGACAATTAGAGATGATGAGAGAACTTATATTTGTTCCAGAACTCCTGATTTTTTTTTTTTGATGGGCATGTAACTTTTATGTACCCTTGCTCTGCAGAAATATCTAAGATATTACTCGATTGACAATTTATGGATTTCAGGCATTCTTTATTTTATCAAGTTCTGTTTGATACAGTACTGCAGTTAGATTTAGAGATAATTTGGCTATTTCTGAAATCTGCATTTCATTGAAATGACTTCTTGGGATCAGGCTTTTCATCCACAGATACTCTGCATGGAATAAATGTGGTAACAGAAGAGTTGTGCTAATGGCTCAAACAAGGAAAGATTACAATTTAATGATTAAGGCAGTGTGGAAGAAACTCTTTTTGCTGTACCTGGTCACTCAGTTCAGTCCTAATTCTCTTCATTATCCTTGGAAGAAAGGATTAAATAACAAATCAAATCACAAACACATTTTTTAAAAGCACTCCCAAAGTCCAAATTCAAATTAAGTATGCTTCACACTTAAATTAGTGTCCAAACAGCACGAAAAATCAAGCAGAACTGAGGAGTGAAATGATTGTATGTGAAGTTGTATTCACTTCCCAGCCTATGCCGTGGAGTTTGTATCTAAGAAGCCTTAGCTTTACAAGCAACGCAGAAACAGCGTGAGGAAATTATTTCCCACCTTATTTTGCTATTTCAGATAGAAATGCGTTGTTGTCTGTCAACTGCGAGGAAGTAATCAAACAAACAAAGAAAAATGGAGAAAAAATAATTACGACACATTCTAAAGGCGAAACACATCTCATATCCTGCAGTAGCTAGCTTTACATTGTAATATGCTGCAAGGAAAATGTATGTTTTATTGCTGCAGTTCTGTATCTGTTAAGTGAAGAAAATACTTCTTTTATTTCATACTTTGCCTTATCTATATCTCCTTTAAGATCTTGAGGGCAAGACTGAAATATCTCTACATACCACTTGTTGGGAGTCAGACAGTAGCAGTCTAAGTAGTCTGGGAGCTTTGCTTTGGCCCCCATTGTCCTCTGCTTTTCAGAAGCCAGTCTCAAACTGTCAGTCTTATTGTGTAGTAACTTTTAGCTTGTTGAATATGGTTGCTCAAATACCCATGTGATATCATGGCTGTGCTCTGTGATTCCTTCATACTTCTTTTGTTTGTGAAGAAAGGAGACATGCACAAGTTCTCCCGTACGGGCCATCTCCTACTTTCTTCACACTCACTCTCAAATTCAAACTCTTTGATATGAAGCCTTATGATTCTTAAAATGGCAGTTATCTGTTGTATCCTGCGTAACTGATGTCTGGGAGGGAACTGTCCAGGATAAGCATCCCTGGATGAGGTTTTTTTCTTAAGGATCTCCTTTAAAAAGGCTTAAAAGTGGAATTCAAAGATAAGCACTGGAAAAAAAAAAATCTTTATTTAATTGCACTATAATATTTTGTATAACTATAAAACCTCCTAGAAGGTCCAACAAAAGAAACACAGAATGTCTTCTATTTCACATATGCTAAGGTACTATTTGCATCCCATATGTCTGATGTTTCCAGTTTTGCACAGCTCTTCACTGTGCATTACCCGAGTGTTTGTACTAGCAAAGTAAATTATACACTTTTTGTTTTGTTTTGTTTTTTTTTTTTAAAACACCTTTTGCTGTCAGAGTACCAACAGTTTTTCAGAAATTTGGGGATTAGAAAACAGACAGGACAAGATTCAAAGAAAAATTGGGAAAAAATAGTGGTCATCTAAAAAGTGGTTGCTTCAGTGGTTTTTAGTTTGTGTGGAGTGCTTGAAATTGCACATGATTTGCCAGAAGAAAACACAGGCAAAGAGAAAGTTTTAGGAAAAGTATGAGGCGTGCCTTCACAGTGAGGCAGTAAGCCCGTTAGTTTTGTTTCAGGGGAGTTCATGTGTGCAAGAAATTGCATGCACTGTTGCTGAGATGTTCCTGAGTTTTAGATCTGTTCGCAAAAATGTGGCCTTTTTGTTGAAACTACTCTAATTCATAATATCTTTGTAAATTAAATCAAACTAAGATATTATGGTAAAAATTCAACTAAACCCACGGCATTTGTGTGACATATTTTCTGAAGACTTTTCTTGGAAAACATATTAATTTTAACAATAACCTCCCTTCTTCCAGTTCAGTATAATTGGTCCTGGAAATAAGACACAGTTCTTCTGAAGGTAATAGAGTTTATGAAAATACTGTTAGCTTTTTATATCAAAACCAAACAAGTGCTTATGTGGTTCTAATGTTTACCCAGAAGTGAGCTTATAGTGAGCTTTTAAAATCACACACAAACTTCTGAAATCCTCAGAGCTTTGTGAGTTCTGACTGATGCCAGGGCCCAAAGCAGAAATAATATATTCCATGAGAGTTCCATTTCTTTGTAATTAAGACCCAGCTAAAACCAGAGAGCACTGAAAATCCCACAAAACCATGTTATTCTGAGTCTTTCTTCTTAATTTCCAAACCAAGAAGTTTGGATAACTTTAGGATTTTCTTTTTGGAGCCAATTTGAACCTCATTTGTCCATCATTATTATAGAAACCACCTCCCACAGTGTTCTTGTTTTAAGTCCAAATTTATTTGTGCCTGATATTTATGTCCTGGAACTTCTGGAACTAGAACTGCAAGAAACCCAGTAGTTTCTTGTGCACATAATATTCATTTTAATACATGCAACTGCACTGAAATGTTACTTGAAATTATAGTTTCAAACAAATACCGGGTTTCAAAATGAATTTTACTGTTTTGGTTCAGACCAAAAATGTGATTTTGAAGCTAATGCCCTAGTTGCTACCACACAATCTAGATTTTTTTCAGGGGGAAGCTAAAGCAATAGCTCAGCTCCATGTGCTCACCAAATGCTCTCCATCCCCTAATGGGGGTGCAAAGCACAAGCTACCACACCTTGCTTAGACAGCTTCGAACTGTGTCTTTTGTGGTGACATTCAGTCCAGAAGAACTAACTAAATTTTAGTCCAGAATAAACCCCTGCATGTCTTGCAGCAGACATAGTGCCCTCAACATCAACTGCCTTGATGTAATAATTGTTCCTACTGGCCCCAGCTACTTATGAAGGTAGACATAGTGAGGTTTAGTAATTGAGATACATGCTGTATTGAAATATTAAAAAACCCTAATGCAAAACGTAAAAACCAGAGGCAGGCTTAAGTCCATGTCCATCCCTGGGTGTCAGATACAAACAGTAAGTAGCTGCCATTAAATCTTTGATCTAGTAACTTTTACAGTTTAGTTTTAATACGAGATTCCTAACCAACAAAACCCTGTCTTCAAAATACTTCAGGTTTTTTCTAAGACAGTTGCAATTAAATTACATTGTGCCATGAAGAAAGTTCAGCAGATATTCTTTCATACGTAAAGAACGTCTTGCAAGAGCTAAGTATGAAAGCTAGGCTTGATATCTGTCTAGGATTAGGTAGTGTGAAAATAATATACCAGGTTTCCTTCTAGGTCCAGTTTGGCTGTTGTGTTTAGATAAAACCTGAAATTGATAGGTATAAAGCTGCTTTATACTCGGTTCATTAACCAGCAGGAAGCCAAAGAGTTTTATCAGTTTAAAAAAATGATTCACTGAGCCTGACACACCTTGTTGAAAGTATGTGTTTCACCAAGCTGCTGGAGAACCACCTGGGTTTCCATCAGATTGCCTGGACTGGAACTGGGTGGAAGATTGTGGCCCTGAAACTGATCCTCTGGCTTTCAGGAAGGAACCTGCTCCTTTGGGGAAAATAGAACAATGGCAGACCTGGAGGGTCACCAACCAGGACATCAGCACTCCTGAATGAATTGTTGGGGAGATCTGCAGTATTGGTATCTCCAGCTGGTTCTCACTAAACCTGCCCTCAAATCCTGTCCATGCAGGTCACACCGGGAAGGAGGAGGGTGGGTGTCCACACCTGCTGAGTGGCCTGTCTGCTCCTTATTAGTGATGAAGACCACACCAGAACTTTTAGTATTCCCCAATGGGATTATATTATATATAATAATAAAAAATAAGATTAGAATAAATTGCCCCAGTATTTCTGCTTGTGTAAAATATAACTTTATTTCAGTGAAATTCAAATTGAAAACAAATTAAAAGTACTAAAATTTCTTCAAAGGGGAAAATAAAACTGAAAATTTGGTTTTTCACTAATGCAAGGATGAATATAAAAAAGAGCTATGTATATATGTATAAACAGACATACATTCATATGTATATAACCATATTCTGGCATTTCATAGGATATTACCAACCAAAATATTAAAGCAACAAAGCCTCAGTAGAATCTAATTTGTGAATGTTACACAATTTTTTTAACAAATGTAGTAATAAATGCAAGAGCAAGGTTAGTGTCACAATGCGTTTTGGAAACAAAAACAGGACCATGAAAACCAACTGGAATAAGGAGCCACAGGACAGCAACATAGCCCTGAAGAAAGGCAGAGTTGGAAAGCTGGGACTTAGCGGGTGAGGGTGTTTCAGTATTCCTGAAACTGTAAGCAGATAATTTTTCTTTCCCTTTCTTTCCCTACTGTTTTAGGGAAGTACAATTTTTTAGACTTTTACTCTGCCATTTTTATTTTATAATAGCAACTTCTTATCAGAAACTTTAGCTCAGTTTAAAAAAGAGTTAAAAATGTATTTCCTCACTAACATTTAAAACTGGCTGATAACCTTTGATGATAAGCAAATAATAGCACAGTTTCCTCATAGAAATAAGCTTATATATTCAAGATGGATTTCTTTTTTTCTTTCAAATACGTATATGTGCAACAGGTCAGCTAGATCAGGTCACATCATCTAGAAATACTTGCTTTTTCTTTTAGGCTAAATGCTGGAATAAACATGTTCAGTATCTATTAAACTCTTGAGCTTGTACAACTGATTTAAATAAGCATCAGGATTAACAATGCTAGCTATCTCTATTAATCTAATAACATTCTCACATCTAACATCTCAACATCAGTTACCTCATGACCCTGAAATCTAGGGAAACTCGAAAACACTTATTCTAAGGCACTGCTTATATTACAAATTAAATTGCTTCCAATTAAAAAAAAAAACAAACAACTTCTTTGCCACTTTAAAAATAAAGTATAATAGTGATAAACAACCTGACAGAAGAACAGCTTTTTAGAAGTACAGAATCTCTGCTTTCCTGTCTTTGATTTTACTGAGGAAGCTGATTGATGTTCAAGTATACCAGTTGAATCATGTAAGCAAGGTGAATATTTAGAAGTGGGCTATCTTTTGGGAACCCTAATAAAGAACCTGCTGACTATGTTTATAAAAACAAGCAACCTCCCTACAAACACATCCCATCCCATTAAACTTCCATTAAACACACTGTCCGAATTATGCACAAATATACATAACTGCAGATACGCATTTCCCATCAACATTAAAGGAGGCTTAGTTAACTGCTTTTGAGATAATTTCTGCACGTGTCACCTTATACTTGAGAAGTCTGTTCAAAACACTAATTAAAAAATACAGACTAGAAAGATGTAGAACTTAATCTAGCCTTGTTGATAAAAAAACCCTGCAGTTATTCTCTGATTTTTAAACTATCATTACTTAAAGATAAGTATATTTCCGATGAAGTTAATGACAAGATTTGGGCCATATTTTTATACTTAAATATAAATATCTGCTTTAATCACTTTTTTACAGTAAGTGCTTGTGTGTCTATCTCAGACTGCAAGTGTCACCAGTCAGTATTTAGTCATGATTGGAAATATCATTGCAATGCATCACAGAGTACATAAAACAATCTTCCAAAATATTAATTATCAATTTGAAAACTATCTATCTCAGCTATAACATAATGCTGTGGTTCATTACCTCCATATACACTCTCTTCAGAGTACTAATGGCTACATGCAGATATTCCAAATGACTTCATAAACACAGGAGCACAGACTGTTAAGCAGTGATTAATTTCTTCAAGACCATGTGAGGTCCCGTAATTCTTTAATGGTGCCAAAGTGATGTATAGCATGAGCACACACATTGTCTGGCTCAGCAAAATGCCCATGGGAAGTATCAGTGATGTATCTCCTTGGTGAGTTCAGTAGGGATTTAAATCACCTTGAAAAAAGCTATGGACAAGAGACTTGCACATGTAAGTGCTTTGTTTGAAAAAGAACTGTTATTTTCTCTTAAAGGTGTAACAGTTCTTGTAATACATGGAGGATGTACAGAAAGATAGTGCCTTTTTACAAAAACCCTGATCACCGTCAAAGGATGGTGTTTTCTTCCTTTTTTTTGGTTCATAGTTTACATTGCCTTTTCTGTTTTCCATGATACTTGATGTGTCATAAAATGGTCTCTTTCTCAACAGTCAGACTGTCAGCCAGTTCCATCAAAAGCAATATGTGAGATGAATTTATCTTGAAAAAACTAAGCATGTTTCTATAGCAATCAAAATTACTCAGTGATGTGGTCCAAGTTTTAAGTGAACTAGTGACATTGTGATGTCAGCTGGAACATGCTATCTAAAACACAACCTAGTTGCTAGAAGCTAGACAACAAATAAATAAGTTATATTCTGGTTTGATACAGTGGCAAATATGGGTCACTATAAACTCGGTCCCTTACTCATCTGAAGCAATATTTTTTGTAACTTGTCAAGGTCTACTGAAGTCAATAAGATTCTCATCAACATAGCACTCCAACACAGATAAGAATAGTAGTGTTTGGGTCTAGATAATGGTCTTCACTGTGTTTTCCTTCCTCACACATGCCTAGTGGTTTACTAATCAATAGTCATGCAAAGTGTTACTGTAAAATCAACAGAATCACTTGACAATCAAGTTGCACTTCAGTGAGTGAAAATTTGCCATTGATTCAACCACATTTACTGTAACATATACAGGGGAATTAAATTGTTTTGTGTGCTGCTCAGTTCTGGTACACCGTACAACAAGGTCAACTTGCTACCAAAGCCATGAACCACAAACATCAGTTACAGAAGGCTGAAACCTGTTACATGAAAGCCATAGGGAGGAATGAGCCTCTGGAACATGCTGCTATGCCATCAGTGCACAATTCCTTTTCAGGCTTAGCATATGAAACCTTATATTTCCATCTCAGTCCTAATGTGCTTCTCTGTTTGTAGCCTAGCTAATCTTTGAGTTTAGTGGTCACAGGACACCAGATGGTGTGCTGATTTGTGGCATGGACAAATGCAGCTGGATGGAAGCCTCTGGTTTCATTTGCACTTCCCACTTGAGACGGTCAGTTTGAATTTCTAGCCCAAAGGATTTAGAGGCTACACTGCTTTACACCTAAACATGTGAACTTTCTTTTCAGAAAAGAAAGTTTGGTATTTAAGATTTTTTAAAAAAATGTTTTGTTTGATATGATACACTTTCTTTCATTGAAACCACTGTACTTGTCTTTTCACTCCTGTGAAACGGTCATTTTTAGCACTCAGCTCGGTTTGGAGAATTTTAAAAAATGTGTGACTGTATTAGGCAACATCAAAATTTTGTTGTTTGTTTCAAGGATATATTGGGCACCATGAGGTTTTAAAAAGTTACTTAAGACTTTTAATAATTTGTAGAAGTTAAGGGTGTAATACCTACTTAGGTAGTAGAAGACTAGTAGTACAGAATGATATGGAGAGGTTTTTTTATGAAAGCTTTCATCTGAGCTTATGTTGGAGATGTAGGAGGAGGTTATACAGTCTTTCACATTTAGTGATACAAGATTGATCAATCAACATCAAAAATGAGAAGGAAACAGCTGCTGCCCAATTAACTGGCATGAATGTCTATAGAAGAGCGTCTGGAGTGGCAAGATAGGTCTTCACAGATGAAAAATAATTCAGGAAAGGGATAAAAAGTCAGAGTTTGTATGTAAATTTGGAAATAACTTTTGACTTCCTAATGACATTGTATCTTGGCTGAGCCAGTGCTTAGAAAATCATATGCTGTTGAACACTGAGCATTTGGGAAATTTAAGCCTTACCTGAGCCCATGGCATGTAGGTTATAAAGTTGAGAGAATCTGGTTTCGATACAGGCAGTGGGGAAGTAGTTGATGGATGCATGTTTTAGAAAGAATAGTGGCGACTGTTTTTAATCTGAAGGAAAAGAAGTGCTTATGCTTATAGACCTTTATGCCTGACTCAGCAGTCAGTCTAATTGCTTTTACGTGACTGCCCTCCATATGTAGTTGTGATAGTTCATTGGTTTATGTCACAAATTAATTTCAAACAGATCCATCCGGTCAACCAGAGGTAGCAAGCCAATTGAAAGTTGAATAGGTTGTTGCTGAAGAAGGAAGAGAGGTTTTCACACATTCGTGCCTTTCCCTTGTCAACATATCCCTTAAAGTGTTACTCCCGATCAGGGTAACTTTCATGACTATTTAATTCATAGTTCTAGAGATTATTATCTTATTGGTTTTAGCAGCTCATGGATGCCACAAGAAGCAGAGTGAATGTATAGAGGTGTCACTAGTTGTCTTTCGAGCAGATCCTCAATGACCAGGAGAGAGATTCACGAAGTAGTGGAACAGCTTCAAAAACCTCCATTTTCCTCTATGCCTCTCCATGGTTTTCTGCAGAGTGCTCTGTTGTTTCTTTTTCTAAGTAAAATCACACAGGTAGACACCTTGGTGGTTATCTGGTTTGTGTTTCCGTATTGTATATTACACATCATTCTGATTAAAAAGCTCTTTCTGAAATAAAAGGTGAGACCTCTGTACTTGAATAGGGAAATTAATTCACCAAGAACACTTAATAAATTTGTCTTTAGAAGGAAAATAGTTTTTATTTCAACGCTCTTTGAGGTAATGGAAACCATTGGATTTCTAGATGGCAGCAGCCTCCAATCCTACTTGTTACTCAGTTGACCCTTGGGCAGCTCCATTTAGTCTAGGCACTAGGTTACTGTTTCAAATGAACCTTTCTTCCCTCTTTTCAAGATGGCACAGAAGATATTTTCTATAGCCACTTTTGTACTTTCTCATTCATAGCAACAGATCAGATGTCAGGTACTTGTGGGATGTGTGTGCAGCCTGTGGCTGCGGTGAAAACGTTCTGCTTTTTCAGTAAATTATTTGTTTTCTGGGCTAAATTTGATGGATTAACATTTATTTTTTAAATATTTTTAAAATAATTTTTGCATTCCTTTGTTGTTATTTTGAGCTTTTGGGTTTTACCCTTTCTGGACTGAATAGATTAAAAAAAAATTAACAGGAATTATAGGAAAAAGTCACATAACCTAAAAAAAAAAATGTTTCAAGCCTTCATAACTAATCATGTCAGTCACAGAATTATCTTCTTTCAATTGTTCTGTAAGAGATGCACAGCATTAGATTCTATCATTTTTACTTTTATTTTCCTTGAATGATGAGCTGACATTATGAAAGAGTGAGAAATACAGCTTCGGTTGTTTTGTGCGTCATAATCACAACATGATGTTATTTATTGATTTATTAATTTAAATAAAAGTAATCTCAGAGCCTGACCCCAGGAAGTTAGAGTGCTTTTAACTCTAGTTCATCTCTAAAGGAAAGGAGAAAAATGTGAGGGGAGAGCAGGCTTTGTGAAATACAGAATCTAAACTAAGTAGGTAAAACTAAGAAAGAGATAAAAGATTAAGGGAATTTTTTAACACTATTATGCTATTTCAAATAATGCAGTGTGTAGGTACTGTAAACTTCAGATATAGCCCTAGCTATATTGGAGATAATAGGAATGTTGTCCTTACATTTCAAAGAAGTATCAATATTGCATTACTAATCTGATAAACACTACTGAGCACTCTAGTAGCCCTTGTTTTATCTGTGTGGTCATCAGCCGACATACATCTTCCTGTGCTTCATACCAGACTTGCCTGAATAAATTCCTCAGAGTGACACTGGAAGTTCTTGCCTGTGGCTGATAGTTGTGGTTTTTATCACTGCCACAGCACTACAGAGTGGCAAAGCCCTGGTGCTGTTTCAGGCCGGGTGACAGAGAGGTGCAGGGTGAGCACCCAAATATGTCCTCTGTCTAGTTTTAGTGCAAATTCCCATGTAGCACTCCAACTGGTTAATTCAAATTACTTTAGCTATTCTATAGGTAAACAGCATAGAAAGAATAAACTTATAGTGACTTTGATTATGTTGAACATTTCCATTCTTTTGAGAAATGAAAGCTTGGGCCAGTTTTTCAAGGTAAAGTAGTCTTTGTTATTAATTTTTCTTCTCATACTTTTTCAAAAGATCCAGCAAATGGCCTTGTAAATTCATGCTCAGGATGCCCTCTATCAGGCACATGTTTCTTGACTCAGCTAAAAACACTAGTTAATTCGGCTAAAAATACATTATTGCTATAGTTATTGTTGTTATATTGTAAATTATAGGTTGGTGTTCACCACTTACTGGTAAAACACAGCAAATAAAATAATAATTTTTTTTTCTTTTATCAAAAATGTACCTGGCATTTTATTTTACAGAAATCTTCAACATTACAGATCTACTCCCCAAAACTTAAATTCCAGCCCTCCCCTTGTCTTCAACTCATATGCTGTTCTTTTAAGAAAGTCATAATACAACAGTATGATAGCAGTAAAGGGAAAAACAGTTAGTACTTCATAATGTTGAGTGGCAAAATTTCACAATACTAGTCATAGGGGAATTTTACATTAACATTAGTCTTCCAGTATGAAAGACAAAATCATTGTAGTGGAACATTCTCGCAGGTATAATCTACTTTCTCTGAAAACAAATATCTCAATTCAATACCAGTGCTCATGTAGCAGAATACTATTGTCCATAGCAGCAATCGTCTTTTTTTCATAGAATCACAGAGTCACAGAATCAGAGAATGGTAGGAGTTGGAAGGGACCTCAGAGATCATCTTGTCCAACCCCCCTGCTGAAGCAGGTTCACCTGCGGCAGGTTGCACAGGACTGCATTCAGGTGGGTTTTGAATATCTCCAGGGAAGGAGACTCCACAGCCTCCCTGGGCAGTCTGTTCCAGTGCTCTGTCACCCTCAAAGGAAAGAAGTTTTTCCTCATGTTCAAACGGAACTTCCTGTGCTCCAGTTTGTGACTTATCCTGTCACCAAGCAACACTGAAAATAGCCTAGCCCCATCCTCTTGACACCCACCCTTTAGATAGATATAAGTGTTGATAAGGTCCCCTCTCAGTCTTCTCCAGGCTAAAGAGCCTCAGGTCTCTCAGCCTTTCCTCGTAGGAGAGATGCTCCTGCCCCCTAGTCATCTTCATAGCCTTCCACTGGACTCTCTTCAGTAGTTCCCTGTCTCTCTTGAACTGGGGAGCCCTGAAGTGGACACAGTACTCCAGATGTGTCCTCACCAGGGCAGAGTAGAGGGGGAGGAGAACCTCCCTTGGCCTGCTGGCCACACTCTTCTTAATGCGCCCCAGGACACCATTGGCCTTCTTGGCCACAAGGGCACTTGGCTGACTCATGATCAACTTGTTGTCCCCTAGGACTCCCAGGTCCTTCTCTGCAGAGCTGCTCCCCAGCAGGCCGACTTCCAACCTGTACTGATGCGTGGTGTTATTCCTCCCCAAGTGCAGGACCCTACACTTGCCCTTATTGAACCTCATTAGGTTCCCCTCTGCCCAGCTCTCTAAATACTAAATGTTTTGCATTATAGGCTTTCATCTTTAAGTCTGTTTCGTAAGGCATCCTCTGACACTTTTTGTTCATCATCCATGAATAACAAACTCTCCATTTGCTTGCCTAGGATTAAGTTTTACTGACTGAAATTAAAAATTAAATTTATCTTTTCTGCACATCACTTAGACATCCTGGTGTTTATCACAGTATAAAAAATCTAAAATAATAGAAAATATTTAATGATAGCAATGAGAATTAGTATGGAGAGCATCTTTTCTGTGAAGTGTTCTGTATACATGCTGGCATAAAATGCAACAGCACAGGTATCAATATTATTACTGGCAATTCAGTAGTGCTTTCTAGATTTACATAGATTTTCTGACTTCACTTGCAATTCATTATCTGAAACTGTTGTCAGTGCTTGGTGCCATAACTTGTCGCCGAAAAAGGTCATAAAAACATTAAATAAATGTTTTCATGAGTTAGTGGGACCACTGAAAATATTTTTATATGCAGAACAGGGCTTTTTGTCCCTCATCCAAATCTTAACAACTGCATTTAGTGTTATAAACCAGTTGTGATTTGCTCAATGACCTTTTGTGAAATGGCTTGATTTTCCCCAACCACATCTTATAGGTTGTATGCCTGACCCATAAAATTAACACTACACCTAATATCAGCCAGTACTTACACAGAACAGAAGTGATACTTTGCACTTAGGTGAGCTTACTTGTGCTATGCATGTTGCAAAAAGGGCAAATAACAGGTAATGTCTACATTGTTCTAAGTAAGAAATGTTTTTCAAAAATATTTCCACAGGATAGCTAGATAGGGAACACAGGTAAGAATGACAAATAATTTAAATTTCTAGCTGAACTTCAGATTGCGTAGAATAGCAGAAGTGAAACTGCTAAGACTATAACCTCTTTATTTTTTTTTTTTTAAATATCATTCACTGTCTTCCATTTTGTCTATTTGGAGCATTTTCAAAGACAGAGAGCAATACACACATTCTTAGGCTGAACCAGCTATACTTAAGGCAAAGTTCCATGAAACAGAAGAGGTAAAAATACCTAGACCAAATATGCTAGATTGCTTCTTATCATGTAACTACAGACATCTCAGTAGTAACACACTTTGGTTGAGAGACTCCTCAAACTTTCTTTGTAGCAGATTTTAAAATATCAGTATGGTTTTTATTCTTTCAATTCAGGTTCTTAAACCGCATAGCTATTTAGAGGGACTGAACATATGTGAAAAAATATCATTATAAAGTTTTGTTGGTAATCTGTAGTATAAGAGATGGATTCACACCTTTTTGTATGATGATACTAATACTTTATCAGACTACAGAGTAGATTTGATTATCAAAAGAATTGTTACTTCAAAGCCTAGTTTATTCATTTTCCTGAACAACCTTGTCTGTATTACAACTTATCAAACAAAATAGAAATAGATTTTTCAGTTACCTTAGAACCAATTTATTTTAACGTTAATGAATATTGATTTATCGTTGTCTCACAATATTGTCCCTGATAATACTTCACACTTATTCTAAGGTCAAGAGACTGTTGATGGTTTGGTTTTCACCACTCGGCTTGTGGATTCTGATTTGAATCAGATCTGAAGGGAACGGTTTCTAATGAACTAGTGTGTGGAAACCTGAAAGACACTTCTGTTGTTCACAGAAAGTTCTAGACCATTTTGTGTTTTTTTTCCAGGTTTGGTTTGTTAAAGAGAATCTGCAGTACCATGCATTTGCGGGTTTCTGAGCCTACATGGATCCGTAAAGGGGTGTCTCAGTAATCCTGAGGTTATCAATATCCTCCTGCCTTTACCTTGTCCTCCCTTTGTACAATCAGAAGCAAGTGTCCATGCAAAGATTGCCATGCGTATATAGTTTTTAAGGACTAAAACCAATCTGTCATTCTGCTGTGTTGCATTTTGCTGTTTTGATCAAATATCTTGTTCCAAGCCCCTGATACTGCTTCTCTAGATAGCTAATGGTATCAAATTCTTCTTGACCAGGTCATTGCACCAGAACAGGCAGCTCATCATATTCACATTCATGTTCTTTGACTTAATCTATCAAACAGGGCTGACAGAAGTGAATTAACTAATTCCATGTCTTCCAGCATAACTTCAACTTGCACCTTTAGTTTGCAACACGTCTCAAGTACTGCGCAATACAGCCTTATTGCAGGTGTTGTAAAATAAAATGCAACTGGTTTTGTGTGCTAAGAAATAACTCAGACACACACATTTAGATATTGATTGGTTTTGTTGAGAGACAGTATAAAATAAGAAAGATATGAGAAACAGGAATAAATTTCTTTTGAGAGAGATCACTAATTTTTTTCATCCCATTCTGAAAGAGAATGAAAGTTTAGAAACTCCATGACCTCCCATGCTACAAATGCTCCTAATTTTTAATAACTTTTCATGGCATATCTTTTGGCATGTTTTATATTATTGTACCAAAAAAAAAAAAAGGCCGGTTTGCAGAAGTGTTCAAATTTTATGGGTGATTGTGATAATTGAAACCTGTTTTTTGCATTGTGATACATTTATAATTTCTTAACTTCTTAAACATTTTGCTCTCTGACAAGACCTTGTCCTAAAACTTGTCATCCATCAGAATAAATAAATATTTTGTCATGAAGAATATGTATACTGTGCTAACCTTACTGCAAAATTTGGAAGATATTTTGTGCAAGGGACAAAGAACTACAAGAAGAGAAGAGTGGTAAAGGATGAGACTTAACTGCTTTATACATTGGATTATATATTTGCCTTTGCAAAAGAATCCCAGTGTGGTGGTTTGCAAGCTCTGAGTTTCACTGCTGATGAATACTTGTTGTTAACGTATGTAATATAATGGTAATATATCATACAATTAAATACACTTACAGTGTACTTGCAGGATGCTAAATTAAAGCAGCACATGCAACATTGTGTGGCATTTAAAAAATTTGTCTAACTTTTAATAAATAGACCCTTACCTGGATAAATTCCATAGCATAGTTAGAGCTGCTTAGACAGACAATCTGAGAAAAGGAAAGAAACAGAGGGGTGGGTGACTGTCTGTGGAATTTATCCTGGTTGGTAGATAGGAGAGCTGTTGATAGCTGCTGAACACAAAGGCTGGGATGCAGCTGGAGGAGGTGACAGTGGATGGACGCAGGTGGGAAACAGGCCAGAAAAGCTGGTTGGTTATAGCTGCCAGCAGCTTTGCTGTCATGTCTAAGGGACAGCCCAGGAGAGGTAAACACCTTGGTAAACTGTTGTCGGACAATAGTGTGATTCTCAGAAGTCATGAACAACTAACACCTTGCTTCCCAAGCAGAGCTTTTAAATTGTACCCCTCAGTTGCTCTTGTAAATGCTTTCCTGCTGCCTGTCTCCTTCACTCACCTCAGCCCCCCAAATAAATGCCCCACCAGCTAAATTTCTAGCCAGTGAGAAGATCTATCCATTGTTTCCAAAAACCTCTATTTGAATGTAACTAGTAACTTCAGAATAGGATAGGCTTATACCACAGGTACTATAGCTGGAAGTTATCAACGTTGGCAGAGTGAATTAAATCAAGCGTGTCAATCACACTTTCTTCTGAATTTTACCTGATACCAATTTCAATTGTCAGTAAGAACTGGAAAAAAATGTGAGAGGTTTACTTGTCTCCACAATAACAGATTCCAAATTAACATTTGCAAATGCTAATAATTAGTAAGTTTTGGAAACGGTTTAAAAAAATCACTATGACTTCCTTCTTCTAGTTTATGAAAATGTTATTTAATATAACTAAAGAGCAGAACTATGACACAAGCTCTTACACCCCATAAATAATGAGTGGGAATGAGTGAATGGCAAAAATATACAGCAGAAGCTAATAGCTGGCAAACAATAGACTCTGAAAGATGTTTCTATAAAATCTTAAACAATTCTTGATAATGGACAAATTTGATTTAGAAGACTCTAAGTCTCTTTGCAGAAAAAACATCTAAACAAAGCTATACTCCCTAGATATATCAACTAAATTACATACTGTGAATATCTCATCCAGATGCATTCAAAATTAAAAAAGAAATCTGGCCATTCTTGCATGGATGAAGTGAGACCTTAATGAATAGCAATGGGTATATTCCTATCCTGTTGTGGAATTGATCTGAAAAGTTTATATGTGAAACAATAATTTATGCTAATTTCATTTCTGAGTGTAAGTACCCAAGCAACCAGATAAGACCATGTATTCATATATATATCCTCTCTTAATTACAGACTTCACATTTTCTTGACACATTCTGGGTTTTTTTTTTTTTCACTTTGGTTTGTTGGGTTTATTTTTGTTTAGTTTGGTTTTTTTTTTTTTTCTTTCACAGTCTATAGGAAACTCTAGTAAATGCAATGTATTTCTTCTCTTAGCCCAAAGTATGGTTTATATGTTAAATCTTCTAACAATCAGAAATGGTTAAGCAATTTTTTTTTTCTTTTCTGTTGAATGCATCTCATTTCTTCCTTCTCTTTTGCTTAATAGTTAGTTTCTGTGTTTTGCAAATGAGACAACTCAAATAATAGCCTGAACACGAAAGGTGTAATAATTAATTACAACATGAATCATCAGCAAATTCTACTTTAATATTCTCTATATGTACAATAAAGGGGAATTGAAATATTTTTTTTTCTGTGTGTCAACATTCTCTCTCCTTTTACTTCATTAAATCAAGATGATATAAGTCCCAGGAGGCACGAGTGCAAATTTTAAAGCTGTATTGATTTAACCTTCCCTTTGTAAATATTTCGTGGTTCTATAATGTGTAAATGCAGTCATGGACAGAATAAAGGATTGCACTTTTCTGTTAGTACACAGAAAGGCCATATGACAGTATTTATTATGCTGTTTAAACAAAATTACATAGGAAAACACACAAGGATATTTTGTCATTGTTATAAATGTCAAGGAGGATTGCTACAACACTATTTTTCAAGTGAAATTTTCATTAAGAAAGGCTATTTCAAAACATCATTTTCCTGAAAGAAAATAAAGCTATTTGTTGATTACAGTTTCAACATCTTTTTCTAGCTTTCCCCTCCTGCCATAATTTGATGCAGATTTGTTTGATGAAGTGTACTTCTCTCAGTGCTTTAGTTTTCTATTTTCTTCCAGGCAATTTTCAGTTTTGAAATTTTAACATTCCAAGAATTTCCATGACAGATGAATGAGGGAAGCTTTTGGGGTGGATTATCCAGTCTATAATGGCTGCCATATATTCTTTTGGCAATAAAAAAACCCTGGGAATTGCATGTAGTGAGGCCTTGAAAAACCGCGTAGTGGTTTGTATTGAGATTGAGAGTCTTCTCAAAGCCTTTTTGTAAAAGCATCATCCAAAAGTAAAATAATGATCTGAGAATTTCATTCTAATATGAACTTTCTCTTGATTAGTACATGATGTATTTCCGAACACTTATATCTAAATTGATCTTCTAATTAAAGACTTTTTTTTCTGAACCAGAAATGTTAATGCTTCTTGCAATATGAATCTGATGTTGACAATTTCAGTGTCAGTAGTGTTAGAGTTCAAAGCAAAAAGGAGAGCTGTTGATAGCATGCAAAAGATTCTGGTGAGAAATACATATTTTACAATCTCTTTCTGGATAATTAGAAGTGTAAATTTTATGTAGAAATTTACAATATCTTTCATGTCTCCAGTTCTTCATATTTCAAAAGATGATATATAAAATCAAAATAGTCTACACCTAGAAATAACTATACCGACATCAAAATGTCAGGCCCTTTCTGTTGCCAAAGAATTTTCCTCAAAAATATTTTTATTGGAGTGATACCTTGGTGTGAACTGAACCTTGGTCTTCTTTGCCTCTGGTAAAATATCATCTCTGATATTTTGGAAGAATCAGTGCAATATTTACCTCCATGAAGTTTCATTATGACACTGTAGCATGAACATTACAGAGAGTACACATTTTAGGAACATTATGTTACTTAGTCTGTTCCACTACCACCCATAAAATGTCACCCAGTCTTAATAAGAGTACTGTTCATTTAGTGCCAGGTAAAATCTTTTACTGTGACAAGGTAACTTTTTAAAATATATTTCACTCATAATTTGAAGCTTGACTCAGGTTTTGCTAGAAGTCATGTTTCCAGGAAAATGAGAGAGAAACAGTCTGTCATTTATTTACAAATATGTTTTTGGTTTGTTTTTTTTTTTTGTTTCCCTTTGTCTGTATATTACCACAAGCTGTCAGCCTATGCTTTCAAGTTACCTTTGGTTTTACATATACAAATGTATATATGTAAGGCAAGTTCTACTTGAAGTGCGACAAATGCTATCACCTTCACCATCTGCCAAAAAATTGCCTTACAATATCATAATAAAATGGGCTCAGGGAAATTTGCAGTAAAAAAGAGCTAGTCTGCTACCACAAGAGTCCACATGGGCCTTATTATTGGATTCAATGGAATTAATTTTTGACACAATATGCAGAAGTCTGAATGTAGGCAAGGTTTATTTCTTAAATATTCACATTTGTGTGCATAGTTTGCACATACTTCAATTTTAGAGAAACTGAAGTAAAGATTGGGAAGGCCTTAAGTAATAATTCTGGTATTTCATGTATATTAGAACTCCGTACTCTGAATTTTATTATGTTTCAAAAATTTGTCCCAGGTCTTCCCAATGATCTCTTGTTGTCTTTTCATATCAAGTCTAGAAGAAAGCCTACTCACTTTTTGAGGTCTAGACCTGAATCTCCCAGCACTGAAGCTAGATGAATTACTGCAAAAAGTGACCATCAGCACACTCAAATAACAATTGATATCATACCACCATTGGAGGTTAATAAAATCCTGGATGGCCTTTACTTTTTTAAGAAAACGCAGGAAACCATAATGTTGATGTTTTTGTTAATTTTTAAAAATCTTTTAGAAATCAAAGTGTCAATGCAACCTCCTTATGCAATGTCAGTTGTTGGACTCAATTCTCTGTTGTGGGAACAAATCCTGCACCTAAAGTAACATCCATCTCTCAGTTCACAGGGTGAATAGTTGTTAAGATTAGCAGGCAGTTGTATGATCTGATATTAAATTTGTGGAGCTAAAATCTTTTTGTTAATGAATTAACAATTTTTTTTTTTTTTTTTTTTTAACTAGAAGAATATGAATCTTGAAGACAAAAGGTTTGGGCTTTGAAAGTTGGGTAGCTACTGCTTACCCTAAACTCTCTCCTGATTCCATATTGCTCTCACTCTTCTTTGTTGATGTATTATGGCTCCCTTCAACAGCTAGGAATGCATTCACCCTGTTTCTCATGAAATTTGTTCATCTTCCCTCTTGCACTTCATGACAGAAACTCTGGTTTTTCTTTTCCTTATAAAGTATTTCCTCAACAAATCTCAACACTTCAGTTCTGCATAGTTTCCTGTATACTAAACTTTTTGTTGTTTCAAATGTTATCTTCTAAGTTAATTTTTACTCAAAGCATTTTCTGCTTTCTCATTGGAGCTCTGAAAGACTGAGTGCCACGAAAAATCATACTTTCCATCTCCTGACTGGAGTTAAGGGAGCCCTGCAGGCTCACTGTGACTAGATCCAAAAGTCCTGATTATAAATTTGCAAAGCAAATGTGCCCGATTGAAGGGGTGACATACTGCGTGTGCATCAGCAACGTGCATCCAGCCACTAGGTTACAGAGGGACGGTAAATATTATTGATCTCCTGCCACATCAGATATTTCTTACCTTAATTCTCACTTACAACAACCTACCCGTAAGCCTCAGGGAAAAGTGGAAAGGTGAACCTTGACTTTTTTCCCCGAGGCCATCCTGAATAAAGACATCTTGACACAGTTCAAATATATTGTTTCTAATACGTCTAGGTAAATAAAGCTGTGGAGACTTTCCCCACCCTGTAAATAAGGCTAAACTAACTATCTAATTTCATTTGAAAGCTTTTAATAAAGAAGTCAAAGATTTCTTTTGTTTTGTTACTTCAGCATGCAATTGAAATGCAACATTTGAAAATGGAAAATACTTAAAATGGTAATTAAAAGCAAAACATCTTGTTGAAAATGAAAATTTTTGGAATGTTTTTCTAATAGTAAGCATATTGTGAATGCAGCTATTGGTAGAATATAGGTGTGAAAATATGCAAATGAAACAACCACATGTGTTGCTGCATTTCAGCACTATGTATTATTGGGTTTTGGGGAACTAAGGAAGTTGGAGAGCTTTTATTGTTAATACTGATCATTTATTTGTTTAAAGAATAGATGTATCAAAGGACTGAAACATGAAGAAGTGTCAAGATATAGGAATTATGAGCAACCCTGATAAGTATCTAAAATAATTCAAATATTACAAAAAATTTGAAAGAAAGGACTAAGAGGCAAAATAAACATAAGCCATGAGCACAATCTGAGTACTGGGTTCCTTGGTTGTAATAAAGGGTAGAGTTTAAAAGAAAAAAACCCACACAATTGCTTTTAATCTGAAAATTGTAGAATTAAAATGTCAGAGTTAAGTGTAACTGTAGAAACTGTGAATGCCTATATTAAGCCTTTACATAATGCTGTAGTAGTCACTTAATGTTTGATAGAAATCTTACATAACATAACAAACATAACAAATACCTGTATATTATTTATTAGTGGGGGAAGCAATAAAAATCAAGCTTCTAATCAGGTGGCAAAATACACAACACTGATTTTAATAGTAGAGAAGAATAAACAAGGTATTAGTGACATCTGTATGTAACTTCAGCTGGAGTGGGAATTGCTGTGAACCAACATGTTGTGAGCATGTGAACTCAGAGACAAAATAAACTGAAAAAACCAGACTCTACACAGCATGGCTTATTGAGCTAACAGGCCTTATTTTGGCAACTGTCTGTGTGGAGAAGAATGAAAAATCAGAAAAGATGGCTAGGAAAAAAGGAGAGCAAGATAAGGTTTTAAATTGAAAAAAAAAGTTTGGGGAAAATTGTCTCCAGAACACAATAAAGCTTGTTTGGATGGTGGTATTATATGCAGTCTCACTCCGGTGCTTTAATTTCTGCTCCAAAATACTCTCTGTCATCATGCCTCCCTGGATTTTCAGACATTTCTGGTTTTTCATAAAAGTTTTATGAAAATGAGGAGGCAGGCCATCCACTTGCTCTTGTTTCCCCAACAACTGCTTACCTCTTAGCTACACTCAGTGAGAGGAAAATAAAATGGAGAAGGTCTAAAAGGACTCACAGAGGTTCTATGTAATAAGTTGGGATATAAGCCATTTCAGAAGCAGACGAAGGAAACTGAAAAAAAGACAGCTAAAATGACAGTCCCAAGCTATTTCTATGTTTAGGTTAAGTTACTTGGAGTTACTGTTCTAAATTTACAAAACTGTTTTTCCAATTTTATAGAGCTCTTTTAATGTGACATATGTGCGGTTCATAGAGCAATTTTAAACAACATGCTGCTGTTTTTTTATAGGAAGTCTCCCAACAGTGGTTACCTTAAAAAAAAATAACGATGGCAAAACATCACCAGTGTTGCTTCAGACAGAGGAGCGAAAACCATTAAATAAGTCTTCTCATACTTTGTAACCCTTCAAAGCGACTCTGAAGTTTTGAGTAGCCCTTTGAAATGACTGATAGGTCAAAACAAACTAAAACATTGCGTAAGATGTAAAATTGATACAGCTGAAGAGTGCACTAAATACAAGCAAAGAAGGATTGGATAGTGACTATAAAGTTTAAGAATAATTTGGGTTCATCTTTTTTCCCCACTACTAAAATCCTCTGCTATCCTGGGCAAGTCTGTTATTGTCCTGAATTTTCAAGAACTTTAAGAAAAAGAGAAAGTTCTTATAGAGAGATAATTCTGATGTTGTGACAGTGTCACTAGAAATAATTATGTAAGTTTGTATTAGAATGCACAATTAGAAGGTATTCACTTCTGAATTAACAGCATACTAAGTAATAGAAACAGCATTTCAGAGTGAGGAGACCTACAGCACAACTAAAGACAGAGTTTGCCTTATTCCTGACAATGAGAGATTTGCCATAACAAACAGTGTGCTTCTTTTCCCTATGATTCCACTCAAATTAATGCTGAAAATCCATGTACTGATCAGTTTCAGTGAGGAAGTGCTGACTTGTGACAGATTTGATGGCCAAATTATTTGTTTTTCAACCCAGATCCATCAGAATGATTATTTTAAAACTATTTTTTTTCCAGATATAACATGTTCTGAATATTACTTTTGTAGATAACCACAGCTAAATGTACAAGGAAGAGAAAGATTTCTCTCATTTCCATGATTACAGTATTTGGTTTTAATGAGAACTTCAGAGTTAATCTTTGTGTACCTTCTTATCTGATTTTGCTCTGCTGAGCTTTTTAAACATAAATGTCCTGAAGCAAAATACCAGTAATCTTAAAATATGGGAGGCAGATAACATGTCAGTTAAACTGTTCTCTTTGGTAGCCCCTACTAGAGACAAAGCAAAAGGCCTGTTTTTCATCATGAATCTGACCCCTGCACCCAAATATGATCACCATAAAAAAACCTCTAAAGAGGAATGATGAACATTTTCTTTGTATCTACATCTATAGTGAAACAAAGAAAAGGCAAGAAAAGATGGGGGTTTTTTGGATGGAGTTGCTGTTGTAGCTAAACTATCAGGATAGGCAGGTATTACCACTCACATAACATAAAATTCAAATTTCTTTTGAAGAACTTGAAGCTGGAGTATTCATGGTCCTGGCAATGGGATAAAGCACTTGATGCAGTTGACTGTCTCAAAAGGGACTGTGGTGGTAGGAGGAAGTCTCAAAACACATTAAAGTCAAGTTTCAAAATTGAGACAGTGGCTTTGTAGCAGTCTCTGTTTTAAATGAGGAACTCAAGTTACAAGAGTAGTGCATCAGGATAATGCGTCCCCAGTCTCTGAGTTGCTGAATGAGCAGACTGAACTAGCTGGAGCTAGATAATTCCATTAATTGTTTTTTCAATCTAGCTAGTCTTGTCCTTTCTTGTGTGTTTGATGGTAGTATCATTTTTGAACAGTGGGAAAAAAATATTTGGGTTTTCAAGTACATGTCAATTTAAAGCCGAGAAAACTCAGTAACAACGAAGTGTTATGAAGCAGGTATTCTTTATTGAGGTGCCGGGCAGCACGGGGGATAGTTCCTTCCATACGTGGCTGGCCAAGCGTTAGGATTCTTGCCTTAAATTTACAGCTTTCATGTTTATTCATTACATTTCTAAGAAAAGGTTGGGTTATTCTAATTATTTCATTAACATAAGTTCCTCCCATAATCCCATCTCAGTCTGCCCAAGTTACGCCTCCTGTCGGGGGTCCTTGGTGGTTGTTGGGGATGAAGGTCTGAGTCTTCCTCATGGTTGAACTTTTGAACTTGTCCTGTGGCGCATGCCCTGTACCATCCTGGGTTTTTTCCAAACTGCAGAACCAGCTCTTGCTAGCTGCCCTCCTTATCTCTCCTGCTCAGTCCTTTGTGTTCCTTGAGCCCCACAGTCTGGTTGGAGGATTCCACCTGGTGTCCTTCACTTGGCAGATTCTGCTTCATTCTTATCTTTAAAGTGTTTGTTAGTTAGTCCACAATGGATATATGCATAACGGTTAGTACGAATCAGCCTCCCTCCCTATTTCTAAAGGCTGGTCAGCAGCACTTTTCTAAAAGCCAGTTTTCTAAAAGCCAGTTTTCTAAACGCTAGTTAGCCATTCTTTATTACAAAGTACTCTGAGTAATACTTTCTTAGAAGTTCAGAAATTAGAAAATATACAACTCTTGAGATGACTACAGCATGAAATGATGAATTAGACTTTGAATCGTTATTCATCTCTGTACAAGAGCTGATTTAGTCTTAACCAGAAAAGGAAGTTACCATCTCACCAGTTATTTTTAAGCTAACTATATGGTGTTAAAGCACATGCTACTCTTCCTGTATGCCTGCTGAGCATTCAATAAGTTGTCTCAGTTTACTCAATGAAATAAGTTAACATGAACAGTGGAATAAGTTAACATCACCAGCCAAATATTACTAAATTTGTAAACAGAGTATGTAACAGACTGCAAATAAATATTTACCTTGAAATTCTAGCCACCTGATTTACCAACAAACAAGTGACAGGAATCTTCTCTTTCAATTTATATTTATCAGAAGAAAGGATAAACAGTAACATTTCCAAACAAGCCTTATTTCGAGAAATCTGCCAATTTACATTCTAACTTAAGGTCAGGATTAGTAGTGCATCTGCAAAAAAAAATTCATACTGCAATTATGAAATAAATATCTCATTTTAAAACAACATTGTACAGGAAAAGCCTAGAAGCTTCACAACAAAAACCTATAAATTGAACTCTGAGATATTTCTGAAAAGGAACCAAAGATGGTTTGCCAGGTCAGACTTAAAACTGTTGTGCCTTAGGTTGGGAGAGGATTTTAAACTGCAGCTGGTGAGCAAAATTTTTATAGGTGTGTCAGTGATAAAAAGAAGACTAGGGAAGCTGTGGGGCCTCTCCGAGAGGAAACAGAACTGGTCACAAGAGATATGGAGAAGGCTGAGGTTCTCAATGACTTCTTTGCCTCAGTCTTCACCAACAAGGACTCTAGCTGCACTGTCTGAGTTGCAGAAGCCAAAGGCAGGTACTGGGAGAAGGAAGATCTTCCCACTGTATGTGAAAAGCAGGCTTGTGACTATATAAAGAACCTGAAGATGTATAAGTCTGTGGGACCTGATGAGATCCGTCCATGGGACCTGATGAGATCCATCCATGGGTCCTGAGAGAACTAGCAGACCAAGTTGCTAGGCCACTTTCCATCATATTTGAGAAGTCATAGTAGTCTGATGAAATGCCCACTGATTGGAAAAGGGGAAACATCACCCCCATTTTCAAAAGGGGAAAAAAGGAAGACCCAGGCAACTCCAGGCCGGTCAGTCTCAGTGCTGTGCCTGGCAAGACCATGGAGCAGATCCTCCTGAAGGCTCTTGTATGGCATATGGAAAATGTGGAGGTGATTGGTGGTAACCAACATGGCTTCACTGTTGGTTAAGGGAAAATCCTGCCTGACGAATCTGGTGGCCTTTTGTAATGGAGTGACAGCATCAATTGACAGGGGAAGAGCAACAGATGACATCTATCTAGACTTGTGCAAAGCCTTCGACACTGTCCCACAAGACATCCTAGTCTCCAAAAGAAGACATAGATTTGACAGATGGACCACTTGGTGGATAAAAAATTACCTGGAAGGTCGCATTCAAAGAGCTGCCATCAATGTCTGAGTGAAAACCAGTGAGAAGTGGCATTCGTCAGAGATCAGTGCTGGGACCGGTGCTATTTAATATCTTTGTCAGCAACATGAACAATGGCATTGAGTGCACCCTCAGCAAGTTTGCCGAAAACACCAAGCTGTGTGGTGCGGTGGACGTGCTGGAGAGAAGGGAGGCCATCCAGAGGGACCTTGACAGGCTGGAGAGGCGGGCCTGTGCAAACCTCATGAAGTTTAACAAGGCCAAGTGCAAGGTCCTGCGCCTGCGTCAAGGCAATCCCAAGCACAGATACAGGCTGGGCGATGAGTGGATTGAGAGCAGCCCTGTAGAGAAGGACTTGGGTCTGCTGGTGGATGATAGGATGAACATGACCCAAGAACGTGCAGTTGCAGCCCAGAAAGCCAATAGCACCCTGGGCTGCATCAAAAGAAGTGTGGCCAGCAGGTCAAGGGAGGTGATTCTGCCCCTCTATTCTGCCCTCGTGAGAACCCGCCTGCAGTACTGTGTCTGGTTCTGGAGCCCTCAATTCAAGACAGACATAGAGCTGTTGGAGCAAATCCAGAGGAGGGTCATGAAGATGGTCAGAGGGTGGGAACACCTTTCCTACGAGGACAGACCAAGAGAGTTGTGCTTGTTTAGCCTGGAAAAGAAAAGGCTCCAGGGAGACCTTCTAACAGCCTTCCGTACCTGAAGGCGGCCCACAAGAAGGCTGGGGAGGGACTATTTACAAGGTCATGTAGTTGTAAGATGAGGGGTAGTGGTTGGAAGCTGGGAGAGGGCAGGTTTAGACTAGATACAAGGAAGAAGTTCTTCACCCCGAGGGTGGTGAGACACTTGAACAGGTTGCCCAAGGAAGGTGTGGATGCTCCGTCCCTGAAAGTGTTCAAGACCAGGCTGGATGGACCCTTCAGCAGCCTGGTTTAGCGGGGGAGTCCCTGCCCATGGCAGGGGTGTTGGAACTAGATGATCTTTGAGGTCCCTTCCAACCCAAACCATTCTATGATTCTATGATCTGGCAGCAGCCAAGGGTTGCCTTATTATTTTCGAGAAGCAGTGACATTACTCATTTCCACCTGCTACTTATAGAGCTGGATTGGTGAAGTTGCCTTTGACATTTTGCAAGAGTAAGCAGCATAATAAAAAAAAAAACAAAAACAAAAACAAAAGGAACATCCTTACATCATTTGGAGAGACCACTCAAGAATTACTAAGGATTTAATGTGCACTCAACCAGCAGAGAATCTACTGTTTCATTGTTCACCTAGAAACAAGATTTATATGTATGCACATAAAACAAACAATGCAGTTGTTCTGTGGATCAGACTCTCAGTTCCTGTCATTTAGCATACATTCATTTACTAAAGTATTTAGCAAAGATTTTGACTGCTAATACATATTTTTCAAAGCAAATATGGAAATTAGGTGATTTAGAGTGCTGACCCACGTTAGTTTCCTTTAATGATAAAGTTAGTTAAAGAGAACTCTATAGTCCCTTCAGTGTTTTGCTCCAGCAGTTGTGCCTGTGGATGAGTTTGTAAGATCATGCATTACAGTGCACTGGTGAAATGGTTTGAATTATAAGAAAAACAACAGAAAAGAGAAAAAGGAAAAGACAAAAGAGATATTGTTTAGAACTAAAGTGATTTAAAAATGTGCAAGAACTTGGGACTGTAATTTCATGATTGTGAGAAAAGGAGCTGCCACGAAAAAGATCATATTGTTTAATCTCTGTGTTTATGTTTCTGCATCTTCCCTTGCACATTCATAAGACTCTAACTGAAGACTAACCTTCACACACACACATGCACCCAAAGCGCAGCAGATCCTTGATCTATCTTATGTAGTTGTGAATGTGCAGTTCATGTATTATGCAGTTCATGGGTGTGAATCCCAGTGTACGGAAAAGCAAGAAAGTCAAGCTGAGGGCATAGAGGAAGCAAGGCCTGGTCCCTTCAGAAGTACTTATTGCTTTTGATAGCCTAAGTTAACTGTGAAGGTGCAACAGAGGCAGACATCCTGGCCAAATGACCTCTTGACCAGAAAATAAACTCAGCCTAACAGGAGTAAATATGATTATATTTTTTACATTACACATTTTGTGTGCTAATGAGAGACTTATGTTCTAGAGTTGCACGTTCTCTACGCTATCAGGATATTCTACTATCAAGCTGATGAGTCCCTGTGGAAGATACTGTGCTCAAAAGCTCACCATTATGGCCTCAACTAAGTCATAGCATTTTGAGGTTTGGAGTGTGTTGGTCAGTAGCAGTTGGGAAATATTGAATCATTTTTAATCAATAAAAAGTGGACTGCTTATAACTTTCACAAGAAGGTAATACAACACCAAGTTATATTAATTTGTTGTAATACAATACTAAGATATATTAATAATTTTTTGTAGTGGGTTTGCGTAGCAAGGTTTTGGTAGCATGGCAGTTACAGGGGTGGCTTCTGTGAGAAGCTGCTAGAAGTTTCCCCTATGCTTGATACAGCCAACGACAGCTGGCCCTAAGACAGACCCGCTGCTGGCCAATGCCGAGCCAACCAGTGACAGTGGTTGTGCCTCTGTGATAACGTATTTAAGAGAGGAAAAAAAGTTATCACACAGCAGTAATTGCAGTGAGAGAGAGGAGTGAGAATATGTGAGAGAAATAACTCTGCAAACACCAAGGTCAGTGAAGAAGGAGGGAGAGGAGATGCTCCAGGCACCAGAGCAGCGATTCCCCTGCGGCCTGTGGTGAAGACCACAGTGAAGCAGGCTGTCCCCCTGCAGCCCATGAGCGGTGGAGCAGATGACTGCCTATATCCCGTGGAGGACCCCATGTCGAAGTAGGCAAATACCTGAAGGAAGCTGTGATTCTGTGGGAAGCCTGCACCGGAGCAGGCTCCTGGCAGGACCTGTGGCCCGTGGAGAGAGAGAAGCCCACGCTGGAGCAGCTTTGCTGCTAGAGACCCCGTGAGGGGGGCTCACGCTGGAGCAGTTGGTTCCTGAATGACTGCACACCATGAAGGAGACCCGCACTGGAGCAGTTCATGAAGAACTGCAGCCTGTGGGAAAGATTCATGCTGGAGAAGTCATACAGGACTGTCTGCTATGGGAGGGACCCCACGACAGAACAGGGGAAGCGTGTGAGGAGTCCTTCCCTGAGGAGGAAGGAGTGGCAGAAACAACAGTGTGATGAACTGACCACAACCCCCACTCCCTGTCCCCCTGCACTGCTCGGGGGGGAGGAGGGAGAGAAATTGGGAATAAAGATAAGCCTGGGAAAGAAGGGAGGGGTGGGGGGAAGGTGTTTTAAGATTTGGTTTTATTTCTCATTACTCCTCTCTGAGTTAATTGATAATAAATTACACTTTTCCTCAAGTCAAGTCTGTTTTACCTGTGACGGTAAATGTTGAATGATCTCCCTGTCCTTATCTTGACCCCACAATCCTGTTGTTATGTTATTTTTTTTCTCTCCTCTGTCCACTTGAGGAGGTGGAGAGTGATAGAGTGGCCTTGGTAGGCAGCTGGCATCCAAAAATTACAAATTATTAAAAATTACAATTATTCCAAAAAATGGCATCAAAGCATACGTGCTACAGATACATAAGAACAGAGGAAGAAAGAGGGCTAGGTAGTTAGCAACTATTTAGAGACAAGCACCTGGATTTATTATCTGGTTTTCTGTCTCACTTCTGAATTGTCCAAAAACTTCAGCACAAAGTTGGGTGTCCAGAATTGGTCCAAACTAGCACTTTGTTCTTCAGTTGGTACAAGTTCTGAGTGCTAATTTTATCTGTCTATTGAATCTAAGCATAGCTGAACTGAGAGGTGAGGAGAGCAGGACATGGGTTAAAATAACGGTTCAGCATTTTGAAAGCTTGGAGTTTTTTATAAAACAAGTAAATAATAAAAAGGTTTGGTTGCAACTGGAAGGAATTGATAAGAAGATGCTGTAATATAGACACAGGACACAAGTGGAAGCAATAGTAAACTGCTTAACTGCCCAGGCAAGAAAAACTTGGGGCAGCACAGCATATGTGCAAATCACAGAAACATGGTATATTTCAAGGTGGAGGGGACTGGTAAAGGTCATTGAGTGCAACTCCCTGCTGCTTGTAGGACTGCCTAAAACTAAACCATGTTACTAAAAGCATAGTCCAGACACACCTCTGCCAGACTTGGTGCCGTGACAACTTCCCTGGGGAGTCTGCTTCAGTGACCAACAATCCTCTCAGTGAAGAACCTTTTCCTAACGGCCAACTTGAGCTTCCCCTTACACAGCTTCCTCCCATTTCCTCATGTCCTATCACTGGTCACCAGAGAGAGGAGATCAGCACTTCCCCCTCTGCTGCCCAACTTGAGGAGGTTGTAGCCTGTGATGACATCATCCCTCAGCCTTCTCTTCTCCAAGCTGAACAAGCCAAGAGACCTCAGCCACTCATCCTAAGTCTTGCCCTCAAGGCCTTTCACCATGTTAGTTGCCCTCCTTTGGACACACTCTAACAGTTTGATGCCCTTCTCATATTAAGGAGCCCAAAACTGCACTCAGTACTCGAGGTGGGGCTGCACCAGTGTGGTGCAGAATGCGATAATTGTCTCACTCATCTGGCTAACGATGCTGTGCTTGATGCACCCCAGGACATGGCTGGCCCTTTGGGCTGCCAGGGCACACTGGTGGTTCATATTCAACTTGCCATCAACCCAAACCCTCAGATCTCTTTCCGTGGGGTTGCTCTCCAGCCTCTCATGACCCAATTTGTACGTGTAACCAGGATTACCCTGTTCCAGGTGGAGAATCTTGTACTTGCTTGTAGTAAATTTCATGTGATTGGTGATTGCCCAGCTCTCCAGATCTCTCTATAAGGCCAGAAGCTATAGAAACTGTGATGTATCTATTAGAAATTAGTTAATGGAAATAATGACTGCAAATTAGGAAACTAAAGAAACAGAAAAGCAAATTTAGAAGTTAGGGAAATTAAATAATTTACACTTTTGGGGGAAAAGATGGAAGAGGATTGTCAGGCTTCAATATAATGGTTATTGGATTGAGACACACTTCATAAGCACCAGCAGCTAATAGATAAACACATAGACTGAACTTTGATGTAAGATAAATTATTTGAGCCCTGTAAGGTAATAATTAGAAAGTTAAAATAAAAAATACAAGACATTCCATTCAAGACATGTTTAAGCAATTCTCAGAAGAATGTTTCTAAGCTTGAACTTCACCTGACAGATTATAGTCCACTAAATAGATCAGATATGAATTAAATCCCACTGACAACATAGGTCAGTACCACAACTGAGTGAGTGACTTTTATAGTGCTTCATTAAAATGACAATTAAATTTTAAATTATAACCTTTTCCTCCTTTTCTGAATACTCCCATGAGAAAACCCCAAGGGAAAAAAAAATAAAAATAAAAAAACCCCAAACATAGGCATGAACCACATCACCTGCAAAACTTATGAGTACTTCTGTTAATATAAATTAATTTGAAAGATCATTTTCAAGCTTTGATTCAACTCCTTTACTGCAGTGATATAAATAAGACATAGTGCCTGCATTTATCCCATATCCAGGGCTAAACTACAGCAAATGCTCTATCATCTGGTGGCCCCTTACCAGCCAGGAAGGGGAATTGGGAAAAGGAGAGGGCACCTGTGGTTTGAAGTCAAAACAGATTTGAGGAGGGGGCGGGGGGGGGGGGGGGAGCAGGAGGGACCCCAGCAGAACTGCAGCCAAAAAGCCCACAGGAACTCCCTTTCCTCAGCCAATCTTTATAAAGACCATAAAATTATGGTATGGGCTACCCCTGTAGCTAACTCAGGTCAGCTGCCCTGGCTGACATGAAACTGTTAACAGCCTGCCTAGCGTGGCTGGCCTATGGCCTATGATTCTATCCCAGCCAAACCAGGACAGATAGTTTTCAAACAGATCATTTGTTACCAAAACAAACCCCACTTAAAAAGCCTATGGCAGTTTGTGAGCAGAAAAAAACACTCTTATGAAGAAAGGCTAAGTTTGGGTTGTTTATGTTGATGTAGATCTTTTGCCACACAATCACACCTCTAATCTCAAAGCTGCTTTACAAAAGCTTCGGCTAATAAGTCCAGATAATCAATGTGAAGAGACTTGGTAGTTGGATTATGCTGTCTTGGTTAGATTTTGGTATAAAAACACTAAAGTGCAACTAAGTCTGAGTAGAGGTTGAATGAAGCGATGCCTTTCTGTAACACCATTACGCAGACACCCCTCAGTTACACCTGTGCCTTGTAAAGGGATAATTACCCTACTGAGGGGTTTTAAGCCCTCTAGGTAGCAAGAGATCTACCAACAGGGGGGGACACACGACACATGACAATGACGATTATTATTACAATTAAATAATAATTATCAGCATTGAAGTACCTTCGTCCTCAAGAGTTCATTGACAAAGTGGCTGCCATTTTGGTTATCTCCTCTTTTTTTTTGTGAGAAATAGATTCGCTGGTTGTCCATATGGTATTCTGCTGCATCCAGATGTCCTGGCTGTTCTTGTACCTGTGCATTAACAGGAGAAATTGAGCCCGCACCCGCTTTCCGTGGTGAGAAGATGATCATAGGACACTAGATTTTGAATAGTATTTTATTTGGTGTAGTGGTCCAGATTTTGGGCATGGTGGGGGACTGCAGGGGCAGCCACCTTGGGAAGAGGCCAGGGACTGCATTGTGACAGACATGGCTGTCTTCATCATGGACCTGCTGCAGGACACAGACAAATCTGTCAGTGAAAATGGAGGCACCTCAGTGGAAATATATTTAAAAATGGGCAAAAGGTACCAGACAGATAGAGAAGTAGGGAGTCAAAAGAATGAGAAAGGGTAGAAGGATCACTTAGGTCAGAGGAGAAAGAGAAGGTGCTATGGCAAAGATAAAGCCCCTGCAGCCCATCGAGGAGCCACACTGGAGCAGAGGAAACGTGTGAGGATGAAGAAATGGAAGAAAGAAACTACTGTGTACTGACCATGAAAGCCACCTGGTCCCACTGCACACTCCCTCATTGGAAGGATTGAGTGTACCCTGCAACAAAACAAGGAGCATCAGGGGAGACGAGAGGCATCTGGAGTGAAGGAGTGAAGTTGAACCTGATAAAGTGGGGAGGATAGATGTTTTCCCAAGGTGTTTTAATGTTTTTTTCTTTTTTCTGTTGTTTATTTTTTTTTGCTTCACAATGCCAAACAATCAGTGATTAAACATATACGTAATTAGAGGCAATAAATTAACTTCCTCAAGCCAAACCTGTTTTGTCTGAGGTGGTAATTGGTAACCAATCTCTCTGCTTTTACCTCAATTCGTGAGCTTTCTCACTCAGTGTCGCTTTAGCATGTGATATGCAGGTACACTTGTGTGACCAAGTCCTGCAGAAGTTAAACAGAGTCCCAGGAGATTCCTGGGATTTGTGCGGAAATGTGAAGAAAACAGAGTTGCGGGTGGGGGCCACCACCTTTTCTGTTAGCAGTTGCCACCATTTGACAGAGTTGCTACTTCATGTTGGTGTTAAACCTAGGTGTTTTTAATTTCATAATTAATAAATTGTGCTCTGAGGCTTTTTTTTTTTTAACATAGATTTTTCACGAGTACATATAGGAGTAACCTATGACCTTATTCATAGAGTCTGGTCGTAGTTACATGAATGACACAATGGCTTTGCACTGGATTTTCAGCACATGATGGAGAAATTAGTTTATTGCTATTTCCATTTCTCTTGAATATTGGCAACACTTACATGTTTTTAAAAGCACATTGGATTTCCTTTTTTTCTGACAGTGATGGTTTCTTTAGTGGTTGATTTTCTTCAAACTTCATTAATTTCCAGTGGTCCCAGGTGGTTTATACCTTTCCCCTGGCTGGCTTACACTGTATTGCATTGACAATGCTGCCACATCACAGAGTGTGACATGATGGATAGGTGCAGCTTCTCATTAATATGACAGTTTTGGGGGGAAGTAGGTGAAAGTCTGTGTATTTTTTCTTCTCTAACTCTTCTAAATATAAAGGAATGAGATGCAAAACACTTCTGTTTATGATAGCGGTAACTTTTGCTCAGCCTGAACATGTTTGCAATAGTAATAAACGGCTCTGTTACTCTGACAAAGCCCATGTGCCATTCCTCTGGCTCACAGGAGCAGTTACAAGTTTTATGTATTTGGATGGGTTTCGTTATTATTGAATGAATGAGTTGAATGCATTAAATGAATACTAATAAAATATTCAGTTTATTTTATTTATTTTTTTTTTTAGGTTTTTGAAATGATGCTCCTGTGGGGGTAACTAAAAGTATCCTGCAGTAAAAGTCCATAAAAATGGGTCGACAGAGTGAAAGCATCGATAACATTGTCTTTATTGTTACTATCAGAGCATATTTTCTGATGACCTGGCTTTTATTTCTTGTTTAAATATTAATTGTTCATTTGCTAGTTTGAAAATACATCCTGGAGTTCCCCTAGGCACATGGCTACACATTTTTTTCTTCTGCTTTTCCTAATCCCTCCTCTCCGTCTCCTCCTTCACTTTCACTTTCCTGTCTTGAGTCTTCCCCCACAACAAGCAGGGTGGATGAGGCACATTTGTGAGTGATGTTGGTGATGTACGTCATTGAAATGGATCGCAGATATCTTAAAGTTAGTGGAAGCTGTTTGTACATAGCGTGCCACCTTATTGCAAAAGCTAGTGGGAGACATAATTAAGAAATGCTGTAACCCAAGAGGTAAAGGGCAAGAAAAAAACCAGTGCTCTTCATCCTGCTTTGTTTCTTGACTAATACTTCTCTCAGCCCCAATCTATGTAAAACCAACAACAAAACCTTCTCAAGATTCCTGTTTAAAAGGAGTGCTCTGAAAGGCTCTTCTCCCTGCAAAGCCTCCTTTGTGTGCTATGTTGCCTTTCCAGCACTTGAATCTTGGCTGTAAGTTCCTTGGCTTGCCTTTGAAAAAATGAAAGCAAGAGTCAGGGAAATAATGGAAAAGATTAGTCAGAATTCTTCAATTAAAAGAATGCTAAGTATTTCAACCTGTAAATTTTAGGTTAATTAATGTTTTTTATCTAGATCCTGATGATTTTAATTGGGGGAAGTGGTCAAAGAAAACCTGTTAAACTGGTTAAGGAAAATGCCTTTGCAGGCTGTGATGCTTCATCTTGGTGGTCCCCTAGGCACAGCTATTAGGCATTTGATTTATGATATATTTACTGAAACAGTTTAAAAAGTGAGACAGCTTTATAATTCCTTAGTCTGAGGATGATCTTAAAATATGTGCTAAGATTTTCAAGAGAAAACCATAGTTCTATCCTAAGTTCAGATGTTTCCTTTAAAAACAAAGCAATCTATTCTCTGGTGCAGAGTTCAGACTACTTTTTCTGACTTTTATTGTGTCTATCCTTTCAAAGTCAAGAAGATTTCTCCAATTAGCAGAGTTTCCCCATATGGTGTTTGGACTTTGTGTGATTGTGTTTCTTATGCTGTTGTAGCTGGGAGCTAAACTGAGCTTTTTGTGATCCAAAGGCAACAGCTCTGCTTGATGAGGCACAGGAAGCTTATCCTGAGCCAATGGGAACTGAGAAAACATGTCTGCAGCTGAGGCTACTCTTTCTATAATTTAAGCCTTTGGTCCTTAAGCTAAATAAACTGAACTTTATGAAGTGGGCAGTTGCAGTCCCACACAGTAAGGATTTTACAGAACAGTTCTAACAAACACTGCAGCTTTTCACTGATAACCAAAAAAGCTTTATATGCCCCTTAAATGACAATGTCTTTCTGAAAATGCATTTATAGTTTCTGGCTCCTAAAAGCATTGCCCTATTGAGCTACTTGGCTATGCTTCTGCCTGCAGCTCAATTACAGTTAAAAGCAAGCCTCGAGGCCATAACTTCACCTTTGTGAAGATTACGGGAGTGGTAATTGCAATTATCTTTTGTACTTTTTTAACACTTGGTCAGGGGAAGTAAACATGCCAAATTTTCCTCTGGAAGAGACTGGAAGTATTTAAAAAAGATACACACACCTATGGAGTAATAAATTGTGGAGTTTTCCACAACTGGTGCCATTGCTGTATGCGGTCTGCCTTCTCTCCAAATGGTCCATAGGTACTACTGTCTTCCAGCTGGTACCCTCCCTGTGCTTTTAATGGTTTTCTGGTATGCTCAGTTTCACATAGTTCATGATTTTGGCATTTGTTTTGTACTTGGACATTTCTTTCCCACTCCAGCCAGAACAGTTTCCAGCAAAGTGGTAATTGTGGCTCTTTGTCTAGAGGAATGATGTGGATACTAGAAAACAGAGAGCTCCTCATCAAACATTGATTCCTTCTTTCTCAGCAGTCTATGTGGTGTATTTTGAAAGACAGAAATAATAGTATATTTATTAAAGAAAGATTACAAACCAGTAATTTTGTCATCTAAACCATCTGTGGTGAGTTTCTGTGGTGATTAGGACTAGAATGTGTGTGCACACTATAGACTTATTTCTGTAGCCTTTCCTTTGGGACTCAAGCAATTATGTCAGGATCCAGCCTATGCAGTCACAAAGACAAGATTGAAAATGCATTAGGAGTGCAACTGATGTAGTGAAATTTTCTAAACCCATGGGGAATGTTAAACAACACATCCAAGGATACTCAGCGGTCGGTGGAGCAGTTCCACTGGAAATTGTACTTGTAAATATGTTATTTTTGGGAATCACAAACAGTACTTCAGCAGAATATTTTGTGTGTTGAAAGGGTCAAAACCTGCAGCAGGTCCTACTCCTCCAAAAATACCTGTGAATTACTGGAATAAATAAAAAGAGGACTGCTGCCCACATCTATTTCTGCCTGTGACAGAGAAATGGCTCTTCGTCACAGTATCTCTGTCCCTCTGAAAGCAGCAGCCGCTCCATGCCGCTACACTTTGAGAAAGGTGAGAGACCTTTGCTGTTGGGCCTAGACCAACGTTTTCTCGCTGTTTTCTCTGGTGTAGTGGCCAAGAAAAGTTGCGACATCCTTCTCCTGGAAATACTGCAGATAGTTCTTCTAGTGCCATTGCATTTGTGAGTATGCAGGGAGAAGGCAGAACATACAGCATGCACAAGACAAAGTGCAAAAGTGCTTGCTGAATTCCTTTTAAAAGGGAATTTCTTAGAACTTTTTCCAGCTGTTAGGATTTATTCCAGCTGGTTAGATTTAATCAGCCTAAGTTAAAAACAAACAAAAAACCAAACAAACAAGCTGAAAGGAAGGAAAAAAACATTCCAGCATTCTGCTGCTCAGACAATATTAGTGGATAGTTAGAAAAAGTAGAAGGAATCTTATCTGTTGTCCATTATACACCAAAGGGAGGCAGTATGTGTCTGTGTGGCTGGACACAACAGAAATTATTGTTCTTCAGGCAACCACAGATTCCTGCAGGACTCTTACTGAATTTACTTAATAGTTAGTGAGGAAACGGTGCCAGCCCAACATATAACCATAAATGTTATTTACAACTAGCATTTCAAAGAGTTCCTACAGTGCAATCCATTATTTTTTCTTTTTATTTTCTTTTCTGAAGGAATTATTGGGAAAGCCTCATGGGGAAATATGGTTTTAAATATTTTCACAGGAAGTTTTTTTGATTGCTATTACTGGTAAAGGTAGTAGTGTGAGCTTCCATTTTTTGTAAAAGGACTGACTGATGAGACTTGATTATTTTATAAATAAGAACACATCATTTAAAGACATCTCTATTTGTATGCAGTATGTAATGAGTTAGCTCACTAAAAAGTCTAGGGTGGATGTTTTATAGAATTCTCAATCGAAAATATTTACCTGTACATAAGCAAAAGAGTTAATGTCAATATAACTTTCTAAAATGCATTCTGCAAACAGACTCGGAGCATATACCGTGAAGGGTATATGCTGTATGGTACTTTAAGCAAGAATTATTTAAAGTGCTAATGATTAATTTCAACACGGAAGATCAGGAGTTGCTTGATGTTTGATGATCTGTGAAAACAACAAGAGAACATTTTATATGGAGTGGAATATCTTTTAATTATCTTTTTAAAGAAAGTACATAAGATGCATAAATGGTAGCCAGAAACTTAGAGATTGAGTTGGCCTTGATTGGCCTTCGTTGACCTTGAGAGAAGCTGAGTAAGTATATATTTATATCAATGTATTTATACACAATACACATACGTATGCTTACACACATACATATATTATTTATGTTTTCCTTATATAAGTCTAATGAAGCATAAGGTAATTATAAAATCATTCAGTAAAGTGATACATAATGCACCACTTTATATTAATTTCTAAAGGTTCTGTCACAATGAATATTGCCAAAGGTGTTAATAATGATTTCTAACTTACTAAAAGATGCTAGATACATTCACTTTACTACTACTGAGCACGATGAACTCACTTAACTCTAGTGAAGATATGCTATTTTGTAATAATAATTTTGTAATATACTATCAAAACATAGTTCACACAGGTAAGGCAAAACTTTTAAAGTGCAAGTGCAAATTTGCACATTGTTCTTCTATGCATATGTAATTCTGAGTTTTGCTGGGAGATGTGCGTATGTAAATATGCAGTTGAACACAGACCACTGCTTCTTCAACTTTAGGATTTGGTTTGCAGCCTAGATTCAAAATGAAAATTCTCAGGAAAATAGTTCAACACCTGCTAGTCAAATCAGATGGAAAAATGTTCACTAACATTCAACTTGAAATTTTATTAAAGATACACTCTTCAATTTTGAGAAGGTGACTAAAGCCCTTTTGAAACTTCTTTGCTAAAAGCTTGTCAGATTTTCAGCAGCATCCTTAATATTCACCAAGGCCTCAAATGAACTGAGTTGTTACACTATCACTTTTAAAAATGCCATTAATTGAAATCTGAAGATGGAAGACACATCTACCCTTCAGACTAGGCAACACAAGAAATTAGTCTGCTATAAACCCCCAATAACCACTGGCAGGAGAGCTAGAATTAAAAGAACAGTATGATGAGTTGACCCCAGATGGATACCAGGTGCCCACCAAAGTGCTCTATCACTCCCCCTCCTCAGCAGGACAAGGGAGGGAAAAATATAACAACAGGCTCATGGGTTGAGGTAAGGACAGCGAGATCACTCAGCGTTTACCATCACGGCAAAACAGACTTTACTTGGGGAAAAAAGTGGAATTTATTACCAATTAACTCAAAGAGGAGTAATGAGAAATAAAACCAAATCTTAAAACACCTTCCCCCCACCCCTCCCTTCTTTCCCAGGCTTATCTTTATTCCCGATTTCTCTCCCTCCTCCCCCCCGAGCAGTGCAGGGGGACAGGGAGTGGGGGTTGTGGTCAGTTCATCACACTGTCGTTTCTGCCACTCCTTCCTCCTCAGGGAAGGACTCCTCACACGCTTCCCCTGTTCTGTCGTGGGGTCCCTCCCATAGCAGACAGTCCTGTATGACTTCTCCAGCATGAATCTTTCCCACAGGCTGCAGTTCTTCATGAACTGCTCCAGTGCGGGTCTCCTTCATGGTGTGCAGTCATTCAGGAACCAACTGCTCCAGCGTGAGCCCCCCTCACGGGGTCTCTAGCAGCAAAGCTGCTCCAGCGTGGGCTTCTCTCTCTCCACGGGCCACAGGTCCTGCCAGGAGCCTGCTCCGGTGCAGGCTTCCCACAGAATCACAGCTTCCTTCAGGTATTTGCCTACTTCGACATGGGGTCCTCCACGGGATATAGGCAGTCATCTGCTCCACCGCTCACGGGCTGCAGGGGGACAGCCTGCTTCACTGTGGTCTTCACCACAGGCCGCAGGGGAATCGCTGCTCTGGTGCCTGGAGCATCTCCTCTCCCTCCTTCTTCACTGACCTTGGTGTTTGCAGAGTTATTTCTCTCACATATTCTCACTCCTCTCTCTCACTGCAATTACTGCTGTACAATAACTTTTTCATTTTCTTAAAACACGTTATCATAGAGGTGCTACCAGCTCTACCACCACCACTGATGGGCTCGGCATTGGCCAGCTGTGAGTCCGTCTTAAAGTCAGCTGGCATTGGCTCTAATGGACGTGGGGGAAATTTCTAGCAGCTTCTCACAGAAGCCACCTCTGTAACACCCCTGCTACCAAAACCTTGCCATGCAAAATCATTACAAACAGTTTAACTAATTTTATGTGGATTGAGCTAACCAATGTGATGATACTGTTTGGAAAGCTCAAAGATGGCAAGTGAAGGCCACAACCAGTTGAAGAGAAAATGTCAAAGGATGATGAGTGGGTGTTCAGCTCTACTCAGAGTATAACCCAGCAGTCAGCACTTGAGATAAAGAGCATTGCATAGTGTGAGGATATTGTCAGACTTTGGGCTGTCTAGAGGTAACAGGAATAACTTGCAACAGCTGTCTAAGGAATAATTTTCTGTCCTGAAGACTTTTGACTCTCAAGCTCCAAAGCCTGCAACAGAGCTTGTTCATGGCAGGCACTTGGCCATATAGCCTCATCTGCCAGGCCTGCTGCACTTGGCTATTTGCTGTTTTTTCCCTTCAAGACAAGTTCTATATATCTTTTGGAAATACTACAGTCTTTTTATGACCTATATATTTAAAACTATCCTAAAATGGTGGTAATGCTTGTGTAATAAATTGTCATGAATGTAAAATAATGAAAATGTTGATGCTGATCTGGAATAGATAAAGTCTATTGCTCTCTGTCTACAACTGAGAATGCTAATGCATGGTTCATCTGCTGCAGGGTACACTGGGAACTGAAAACAATAATACAGCAGTTCTGAATGATCTTGCTAAGCTTTTCTCCATCTTGTTTTTTGAAGATAGAGGAGATATAATTTAGTCTCTAAAATTGCCAAGAACATTTAGTTAAACTGAATTTGTAAATATAACTCTATTTCAATGAGTAAAAACATTTTGAAATTTCACTTAGGTAAAGAAATTTTACGAACATTGCTAATATTACTTATTCTAATTTTACTGTACAGAACATAAATAAGTGTAGTACTCATTTTCTAAGCAAGTTACAAATGTGTACTAGTGGTAGTATCCCTTAGAACATGGTATAAGGTGTTCCAAACTTGCATGCCAGTATATCTCGTATTCCAGAGAAAAAGTAGCCTATGGAGATATCACATGACATAGCTTGCTTCACAAGTGCTGGCCAACTGCATGAGGCAGCATAAGAACCAACAGCAGCATAATTAGATGTGCTATGTCTTAAAGAGTAAATGCCTATATAGATTAGGATGACAACAATGAAATCCTCAGGGAGATTTATTTCCATTGCAAAGAGCTACTTTTCAGCTTTTTATAATACATTTGTCTTTAATCTATCTGCATGTGTTAATGGAAGGTTCTAATACTAATTATGTGTTCTGTAATAAAAAAAAGGTTACTAATATCCCTGGAAATCCAGGTAGTCAAAACATTTGAAAGACTATGAATAATCTTTGTAGTGGCATTTTTTCCTGTTAACGTGTTCTACTATTTCCCAGAAAACTGGATACAAGGATCTCATGAAAGAAACTGTGAGAGAAAACTATGGTCAGGACCCAGTGAGGTGACTCAGTAGCTCAATGCACTCCTATTCAGTTCAGAAAAATAGTCTGCATAGTTAACATGTGAACGTATCATACATCTCGAGTGTTGTGTTCAGTTCTGGGCACTTTGATACAAGAAAGACATCAAGGTGCTGGAGAGAGTGCAGAGAACGGCAACAAAGCTGGTGAAGGGCATAAAAAACAAGTCTTACGAAGAGCAGCTGAGGGAACTGGGGCTATTTAGTCTTAAGAAAAGGAGGCTGAGGGGAGACCTTATTGCTCTCTATAACTACCTGAAAGGACATTGTAGAGAGGTAGGTGCTGGTCTCTTCTCACAGGTAATTAATGATAGAACAAAAGGGAACGGACTCAAGCTGCACCAGGGTAGGTTAAGGGTAGCCATTAGGAAAAATTTTTCACTGAAAGGGTTGTCAGGCACTGGAATCGGCTGCCTGGGGAGGTGGTCGAGTCACCATCCCTTAAAGTGTTTAAAGGTCATTTAGATGTGGTGCTTGGAGGTACGGTTTAGGGTTGTACATGGTAGCATAGGGTTGATGATTGGACTCGATGATCTCAAAGATCTTTTCCAAACTGAATGATTCTATCATTCTACAGTTCTATGATCTGTATATACACAACTTTCTTAGAAGAAAGAGTTTCATTGAAATGGCTGAGAAAACAGCCATGTCAATGGCTTTGTTTCCTTAGACATGTTTTTATTTTTGTACCCAGGATCTTAAGTAAACAAACAAACAAACAAATTAATAAATAACATAGTAGAAATAACAAGTATTTTCGTCAGTTCCTTTAGAAAGGCCTATTGGTTCTGGACACATAAATGTTTCAAAAATAGTTCATGGTACACAATGCCACTATGTTGCTGATCTCAGTTTCCATTTTGTTCCCAGATGTGTCACTGCCAGTTGTGTGATCTAAAGCTACCTGTACGCCTGTCTTTCTCAAATGTATCTCTTGATTTTTCTTTGGGAACTAATAGCTGCCATGTTCATTTTGGACAGGTCATGTGGGTCTTCATATTCATTGTGTGACAGAGAAGAAATAGCATGGAAATACTACTCTGATGATTTTTTGGGACCCTCAGTGCATGAGGTGTGAGGATAACTAGTTTGTAATGAAAATGGACTTTGACTTTTTTTAGGTTTTACAACTGGCAAGTGATTCCAGAGTGTTGTATTTTCTCCCTACCGCCTTGCTGCATGCTATTGAGCTTTTAGTAAGCCTCCCTTCAGTTTGGCATTGTGTTGACCTTGATAATGTGTTTGAAGAAAAAACAAAAGCACAGAAAAAATAACTGCAGGAAGAGAAGCATTTTGTTTGTTGCTGTTACTGAAGTATGTAACTGCTGTTACTGTGAAATCCAGCCTGTCCACTGTGTTTTATTCTGGGAGTCACTGACAGGATATATTCATAACTTGGTAGAGCCTCAGAGCAGATTTATCCCTTTCAGTACTGCTGTGCCAGAAAACATATCTCTGGGGCAAGACTCCTGTAGTGGACCTCTGGCTTCATTAGTGTTGTGGGTTACAGCAAACTCTCAAAGGTACACTTATATGCAATGAAATCACCAGGGGATCTACTGTAACCCAATAACTTGACAATTAAATTAATTAGGCTATCAGTTTATTAATTTTCTGCTAATGTAAAATTGACTCATAGACAATTAAGTTTTGATATACAGAGATACTTCTGTAACACTGTCGCATGGCAGATGGTCCTAATGGTGTTATCACCTGACTTGTCAGTGACAGTAAGTTCACCTGATTCAGATATACCACTTAACAGTACCTAGCAAAAGCTGAATCACCTTTCAACTCATATATATTTAAGCACATAAATTTTTCACCAACATGTAAATCCAGAACCATCATCATATAAAAATTTAAGTGAACTTGGACATACATCTTTCCACACACATAAGTAGTGGCAAAGCATAAGAGGTAAAAATATAAGCTTTTATAGCACTTATTGAAGATTTTCTATTTGAGAGAACCCATGATAACTGAATTTCAAAGACCAAATTAATTCCTTAGCCTGGAGCACTCTCTCTAATTTTAGCTTTTAACTATGCCACAGCTTCATTTTTTTAGCTTGTCTACAGTTTTATCTCACTATTCTTTTTTATTCTGGTGACCACTAAATGCATTTGTGGGAGAAAAGTGTAAGAGGTATACACTAAAATATGTAAAATAGGGTATGTCACTTTTTACTGCACTGATGAGTATGTGATAGATTCATTTAAATTAAGTCAAAAGCAAACTGACACTAGTTCTGGTGCCTTTATAATAAAGCTATTAACTTTTGTGAAGAAAGAAACCACTATTAGAATTGGAGTATGTTATAGGTAAGATGAAAAAACGAAATCACAGTACAGTTCAAATCTGTTCAGAAGTTTCATTGTTATTCTCATGTACACAGTGTGCATATCTGCTGCAGTAATTAAATGTACGTCTTTAATATAGGTTATACAGTTCTTTACCACTGCAACAGCAGGCATATTTTAAGTTTTCCAACTGGAAACCTTGCTGTAGAATACATCAAGCATGAAAAGTTGTTCACCATACTCAACTCCGGGCAAGTTATGATTTAGAGACTCTAAAACCTTAAGGTACATTCCAGCTGTAATCCAGAGATGAAATTCTGGTTCTACAGAAATACATTATACATACATTATAGAATACACTGACTTCACTGGTACTAGGATTTCATTCTGGATGTTTTGCAATAGGACTGAGTTTTAAGATAAAAGCAAAATAGCATTGACAAGAAGCTGTTAAAGGGACCCCAGTTCTAGCTATTGGCCAAGCTTTTTCAATGCATTCTATTTCCTAGATTATTTAGTGAAAGAAGATACATAATGTTGTCACGAGTTAGTAAAGAGAAAAATATTTAAGTTGCAAATTCTATGTCCCACACCACAACTTAAATCAGTGCAATCTCTGCCACCTTTCTTGCTATCTGAAATCTCAAGATATTAAAAGACTTGTTTCTAGATACTTTCACTCACTCGCTCTCTTTGTTTCTCTTGAACGTCAATTATGAGAAAAATCCTAAATGTTGACCATATGTACAAAAATCATAGAATCACAGAACGGTTTGGGTTGGAAGGAACCTTAAAGATCACCTAGTTCCAATCCCCTTCCATGGGCAGGGACATCTTCCACTAGACCACGTTGCTCAAAGCCCCATCCAGCCTGGCCTTGAACACTCCCAGGGAGGGGGCAGCCACAGCTTCGCTGGGTAACCTCATCCAGTGTCTCACAGTAAACAGTTTCTTCCTAATATCTAATATAAATCTGCCCTCTTTTGGTTTAAAGCCATTACCCCTTCTCCTACCACTATATGTCCCTGTTAAAACTCCCTCCCCACCTTTCCTGCAGGCCTCCTTTAAGTACTGGAAGGACACAGTAAGGTCTGCCCAGAGCCTTCTCTTCTCCAGGCTGAACAGCCCCAACTCTCTCAGCCTGTCCTCATAGGGGAGCTGCTCCAGCCCACCCATCATCTTCATGGCCCTCCTCTGGACCTGCTCGAGCAGCTCCATGTCTGTTTTATGCTGGGGGCCCCAGAGCTGAACACAGTGCTGCAGGTGGGGTCTCACCATAACAGAGTAAAGGGAGAGAATCACCTCCCTTGACCTGCTTGCCACACTTTTGTTGATGCATCCCAGGATGCCATTGGCTTTCTGGGCTGTGAGTGCACACTGCTGGGTCATATTGAGTTTTTCATCCACCAACACCCTCAAGTCCTTCTCCTCAGGACTGTTTTCAATTCACTCATCCTCCCCGCCTGTATCTGTGCTTGGGATTGCCCCAACCCAGGTGCAGGACCTTGCACTTGGCCTTGTTGAACTTCATGATGCTTGCACAGGCCCACCAATCCAGCCTGTCAAGGTTCCTCCGGATGGCCTCACTTCCCTTCAGCCTGTCAACTGCACCACACAGCTTGGTGTTGTCGGCAAACTTGCTGAGGGTGCACTCAATCCCACTGTCCATGTCACCGACAAAGATTTTAAGTAACAAATTTTCAATAAATCAAAACACTAATTAATTTTCAGAGCACTAAACCCACAACTGGCAAGGCATGGCATTCTGAAATTGCAGAACTGCAGAATAATTCAAGCTTGAAGGGAGCTCTGAGTGTCTCTTAGACTAGCCTCCTGCTCAAAGCAGGCTCTACATTGGATTCAGACCAGGCTGTAAATTGTGCCTTGCAGACTTTCAAGGGTGGAGACTGCACAGCCTTTCTGGTCAAGGACAGTTACTACATGCATCCAAAGCAATCTTTCCTGCAGGCAAACCCAGGTGCCTCTGCCTCTCCTCAGACAGGTGCTCCAGCCCCTAACCATCTGGTTCTCTGCTGGACTTGACCCAGAAACAGATGTTAAAGCTTCTGTAGATGCAGAACACAACTGCCTCTATTTTGTACAATTTCAGTAGGGGATGCCTGGGCACTCCTTGTTGCGTAATGACAATTGAAACAAGAAATGTAAAATGTAAATATTTCTGTGACACTTACTCTACAATCATTCTCATAATGCCATAAATATTTTCATTAGCTAAAATGGAGAAAGCATTTCTAAACATAGAAATATGGTAACAATTTGTTGAGGATTTGAGTGTGTGTGCGGGTTGTCTGTATTTCCATCTCTGATAGTCTGAAGATGAAATTCTAATGCCTTTTAAACTCATGAGAGCTGCATGCGTGTAAGCAGCCACATAGAAAGCCATAAGAAAGCCAGTGAACACTCTAGGTAGGAAAACCTGGTGCTTTTGTCTGAGAACACGAGTGGGTAGCTATCTGATTTTGAAAATCATCCATACAACTTCCACTCATCATTTCACAACTGACTTTGGTCACAGATGTTAAGGTCAGGATGTGCTTAAAGCCTGACACATCTTTTCTTAAAGATAAATATTACTTCAGATAGATCTTCAAGTGGAATAATATGGAAAAATCTTTCCTTGAAAATCTTCACATGTTCATCACTGAAGTCTTCATGCCAGAATTGCTCTTAAAATAGATGAAAGAAAATCTGTAATTTTGGGGGTGAAAATTCAGAATTTTAAATGCAAAAACCTTAAAATAGTTCTTCAGTGAGACAACAATAAGGGGAGAGATGGACCGACTCAACAAGCACAAGTTGTTACTGAAAGTTTATTGGGACAGTTATCTTTGGCTACTTCTTCCTTTAAGATGGAGATGAGTTTAAGTCAAAGCTTCAGATAACATGTTCAATGGACTGATCAACAAACTCTACCGAATTTGAGAAAGAAAAGAGAAATCATTAAGTCCAAGTCCAAATCTAAATTTCTCCTCAATTTTGGAGTTTAGTATTTAGACCTTGAAAAGAAAAAGGTCAATATATAGCTCTAAACCCAGGAAGAATTAATTTCTTTATTAATTTATACTAAAAAAGATTTCAAAATCATATAAGAATGTCTTCATGATGTTTATTATCTTTAAGATTTTTTTTTTTCTGCTCTAGGATTTTTTTTTTAACTAAAACAGTGGTCCAAACTAAAAGTGCATATTTATACAGCTGTAAAGTATTAATTCCTTTGCAAAAAAGTCCTCACGAGTGAGGTAGACACAAGTTGCCAAAGTCGTAACTAAGTGTTCTTTGAAGCACTGACATGAAAACAGAATTTAAACTGCATTTAGAAAGATTAACATTCTGTAACAGACATCCAATTTACTTTTATTAATATATGATGTTCCTCCTTATGATTGATACATAATAGTTGTTTACCACCAAAATCAACAAATTCCACTGAGAGCATTGGGGAAGAGCATATGGAAAAAAAATATCATTAACGATGCTTTTGGTGGAAGGTGAAACCAAATTTTCTTAACCACCTCCACAGTAATGTGCATTAAGGCAGGACCCCTCAACTCAATATCAACATTATGAAAAAAAGCTGTTAAGGCCAGAGATTTAGTCATCCATTAGGGAATCCAGGCAGTACATTTGCTGTCTCTTCTGCTGGGTCTGCCAGGTAGTCAAGAGCTGGACTCTGCTAGGGGTATGCTCTTCTATTTCTCCTAGGACCTCCAATGGAAACTGCAAGCAGCAAGGCTGTCTTATTTTCTGCATTGTCTTAACATAATTTTTTTTGTTTGTTTGTTTGGTAGTAAATACATTTGCCTTGAATTATCCATGTTGCTACAGTTATCTATGATATAATGTAGACAAGATTTTAGGGAGTAGACATTGCCTCTTTCCAGTAAATCAGCTATTGGACTAACTACTTCTTGCCTTTCTGATACTCATTGATCTATTACAAGATACTGTCAATCCCAGCAATCTCTGTCCCTCTTTGGACTGGCATCAAACAGAATTAAGAAAAGTTGTAGGTCTTACCTAGCCACAGAATGCAACTGGTATGGCTTGCACTGGCAGCCCTGGAGAAAACATGGGTCATAAGGAAAAATAGCAATGTCAAAATAGTGTGGACAGGAACTGGACATTCCCTGAGACAGATTTGTATTATAGTGAAAATATTTCAACTAGGCATATGAAGAAAAAAACCTTGTGTAGGTTTCTATTCAAAGCATTGATTATACCAGAATCAGTAATTATTAACTTCAAAAAAATCTTAACAAAATTTAGGCCCAGGATGATGAACTTTAAATTAAAGGAATGCATAGCAGAGGAGGTGGAAGAAGTTAATACAAACAATATATTGACACAAAACCTTAAAAAATACATATATCTAGGGGTTTTTTAAGTGTATATGTATAGATAGATAGAGATCTGATTTAACTTGCTACTAATATTGCATTAAAAATGAAAGAAATTTATCAGGATGTTACTGAAACTATTTGTGAATGAAAATATAATCTATCATATTGCATGTGTTTGCGCACTTGTGAGTGTGACAGGGACTGTGATAATTCACTAGTATAAATCAAGTGCCTGGATCCTATGTACACTTAGGAAGAAACTAAATTTTAATTTTGCGTATTTAAAGATTGGAAAGGAAACTTTTCTAAAATTCTTTGGTTTAGACATTACCTGTCCTTTACAATCTATATATTTAGTGACGCCTTATATGTCCTCACAGTAAAACAGAGTTTATATAAACATTTGCAATTTATCAACAAGTATTATAGGTCCTGAAAGGCTGAACTGGTTTAAATGATTTTCCTTTTTGATATTGAAGACCACTGTCTATTTGCTGGATGTTATATTGGAGGATCACCATCCATAAAACTTAGTGACTCTGACATATGTATGACTAAAACTTTAAAAAGTACATTTTTGCATTTATTTTAAAAATACATTTTTAAATTTAGTCTGGCAGTGTGGTCTTCAAGTCTCTGTGATTACAAGCAGCCTTGACGTGGACATGAGGCACCTGGTAGCCAGAAAGTTTCCACAAAGGGTCACGTTCTTAGCCTTTCCAGGTGAAGAACAAATAGAATTGAAGCAGGATTTGGTTAAAATACCTAATGAAACACTAGGATTTTTACAGCAACTGAGAATATGCCCTCAGAAGTGTTTTGTAACTGAAAAGAGGCATCAGGGATTTGATGAGAAGTATTTCTCCTCCCTACATTACGTTTCTTAGTAATTGGTCTCAGGTAAAACAAAGACCTTAGAATAAAATTTGCATGATTCGCCACTCTATTCCTCTTTCCAAGTAAGAATCTTTTCTTTCTGAAGGGAAGATTTTACACAGTGATACGGCATGTGGAAAAACCTGAATCCAAACTAACCTATTTTGCAGATGGAAATAGCATTGAATTAGGATGTAAGTTCTTATGTTACTCTCTGATTAATAAAGCCCTAGTAAGTGCTAAAGACACATTTGTTACTGCAGAGATTTAGACTAGTGTTACAGCAAAGAGAGAGAACTGTAGAAGGTGGAGTTTGAGAAATCTGGATTGACCAGCCTCCAGACTTCAGTAATGAAGCTGTGACACAATAAATGTATTTAGCTTTTTCATATATCCTAAATAAGTAAATAATAAAAACGTTAACCCCATTCACCTCTCATTGGAAGAAATTGACCTATTGCTTTTCCTGATTTTTCCTCTGCTCCACTCATCCATTACTACTTTTTACATTATAAGACACATATATATATATGTATGTATATACATATATGAAAATACAAACATATGGCTGCTCTAATATATGTCTTTGCCAAAAAATCTGTAAAATTAAAAACTGACAGCAGAGCACAGCAGTACTCTGTAACATTTATCAGCCCATCCTCAAGCTAGAAAAATATAGAGGCTCCTCCACAGAGTGAAATCAGACCAGATGATGTTTGTTTTGTTAAAATAATTTATTCTTCTTCATGCTCCTTTCCAGTTATTCACCTGAGAAGAATTTTCAGTAAAGTAACAGCTATTACAAAAAAAGGTAAAATGCCCTAAGTGGGCAAGTTTTTGTCGGCAGGACATGTGTACAGTTCTGAAGGGAATGCTTTCAAGGGAAATTCATAAGGGAATTGAGCAGTCATTTACAAAAGCCAAACCAATGAAATTATATCATTGCTCCTTCATACCATTTAGATGTGAGTGAAAAATATTTATATCTTTACTCTGAATAAGAAGTATTTCATAGCCTGAATAAGAAGCCCAACTATTGGATTAACCTTAGCTCTTCAATTAAAAAGTCAGACCAGGGAAAATAAAAGGTAGGAATAACCTGGCAGAAATAAGACAAGGAATGAAGCTCTTCTTCATGAAGGAAGGAAGATGCTGCACTACAGCTATGGTTGGAGGTGGAGAATCTTCAGTTCCTGGAGTGGGAAGTACCCTGGTGCTGCAGCAAGCATCAATGCTTTTGCTTTGCTACATCTCCTTTGAGCTCTGGGAAATTCAGGTAAACTGGCAATGGCAGCACAGCTTGCTCGTGGCACTACAGACTGCTTGAGTTCTGTAGGTCATCACAATATTAGTGTCAAATAGCTATGTTTAGCTGCTTGAAGACATTGGAAGCTTAAATAGCAGAATGAATATCATAAATATTAAGAAGACGTTTGGCAATTGACATATCATTTCTGTCCTACTCCTTTCCTGAACTTCACTGTGATTTTGCTGAAAGTCTCCCACAGCTACAACAACTCATTTTTGTTTATTTCTAATGAACTACTTTCATGTCCCTTATTGACTGGATAGGGCTTAACTGGAAAATTCTTGTTGTTGATCTCAAAGCAGGGATAAGAGGAACTATGATACCCTCCTCCTTAGATTTTTGAGTATTTTTTTGAGGCCTAAATTCCCTCAAATTAATCTGTCTCAAAATTTTGCTTACAAGCAGTATGGATATACTAAGTTAGAATCAAACATCTTTTATAATTTCCACAAGTTCTTTAAAAGTTTGAAATTTTTGAAACATCCAATCATCCTTAATGATGAAGTAATCAGCGTACAGAATAATTTGCATGGTAAATATAGTTTCCTTCCTTTTGTTATTGGCTCTGACTACATACCAGAAAGTGATCATAATTCCTACTTGAACCTATGAGTAGTCTAACATTTACTATGCAAAGATGGATAAATTAACAAAGAAGAACATTTGTCTTACTTGTCCATGGGTTTTTTTAGAGAACTTTTTTCGGAGGTTTAGGGGAGAATTTTTCTTTTTTTATAATTTAATTTGTTTGTTTTGTCATTGGCCAGAAGTTTTTGGTAATCATTAGTACATATACTTGAGTGGAAATCTCATAAACAATCAAAACAATTTGTTTTGGTCTTGATAGCCGGAGAAGTCTCTGTAGGTTCACAGAGGCTTCACACACAAAACTTTTCTTAATTAGAGAAAAAAAAAATCTCTCAGAGTGTTTTCTACAAGCAGTATCGAAACAAAATTTATTCAGACAGAACTGTAATCCTTCCTCTCCCTCCTTATATGTCGTAAATAAGAAAGCTGATGCCAAAATTTTCATCAGTAAGCGTCTGTAGCAAATTTCACTGAGATAACATTGTATTTTGACTTGTTCATATTATTTCAACAGTTTCGAGGCTTCTGGAAAACTTTATGTGACCTAGATGTATTTAATATCTTCAGAATTTCTCTGAATAACAGAACTCTAATTTGTAAATTTAAAACACAGTGAAATACTGGAAATTTGGAATACAATTTTTGTGGTATGTAAGTGGTTGTATTTTGATAAATATACAGATGTAGCTACAATTTCAAAGTCCTTAATTTTCTTTAATGAATATTTACTTTCTTTTCAAGTACAAATTCTTTTACATTTGTTAGCAGAAGACAGCAGCTACTCAGGTAAAGGTTGGAAGTTTTTCAAGGAAGATGTGAAGATCTGGTTGTGTTGTCAAAAATTTTTTCACTATACTCTTTTCTAATTGACTAAGAATTAGAAACAACCTCTCAGTGAAGAACCTTTTCCTAATGACCAACCTGAGCTTCCCCTGACGAAGTTTCATTCCATTTCTTCCTGTTCTACTGCTGGTCACCTGAAAGAAGAGATCAGCACCTCCCCCTCTGCTGCCCAGCTTGAGGAGGTTGTAGCCTGAGATGACATCATCCCTCAGCCTTCTCTTCTCCAAGCTGAACAAGCCAAGAGACCTCAGTCGCTCATCCTAAGTCTTGCCCTCAAGTCTTTTCACCATCTTGGTTGCCCTCCTCTGGACACACTCTAACAGTTTGATGTGCTTCTTATATTAAGGAGCCCAAAACCGCGCACACAGTACTTGAGGTGGGGCTGCGCCAGTGCAGTGTAGAGTGGGAAAATGGCCTCCCTTGACTAGCTAGCGATGCTGTGCTTGATGGACCCCAGGACATGGCTGGCCCTTTGGGCTGCCAGGGCACACTGGTGGCTCATATTCAACTTGCCACCAACCCAAATCCTCAGATCTCTTTCCGTGGGGTTGCTCTCCAGCCTCTCATGACCCAATTTGTACGTGTAACCAGGATTACCCTGTCCCAGGTGGAGAATCCTGTACTTGCTCTTGCTAAATTTCAAACTGTTGGCGATTGCCCAGCTCTCCAGTCTATCCAGATCTCTTTATAAGGCCTCTCTATCTTCAAGGGAGTCCACAGCTCCTTCCAGTTTAGTATTATTGGCAACCTTACTTAATGTACATTTGAGTCTTGCATCCAGATCATCTATAAAAACACAAAAGGGCACTGGCTCTAAATTTGAACTCTGGGGAACCCCACTGGTGACTGGACACAAGTCTGATGTGAGCCCATTTGCTACTAAGTGGTACTACTGTTTGTAAAAGAATAATTTTACTCTGTAAAAAAAATAATCTTACTTTGGATTATTCAGTATAATATGTTTGAAGCATTGTCAAGCTTGCAGGTCTTGCTAACATTATCAAAGTTAGCAGGTCATAGAGAATTTGTTTTCTGAAGCTGCTTTTCTGCAATTCATGTAACTTAAAAGGTCTGAGTACTGTCAGAAATTTCAGAGGAAATTTTACAAAAGTTGATGGTAACATCCAATTTGTTTTGCTGTCTTCACTATTGTGTTTCCAAAATGTATGTTTTGCCTCTTGGGGCATCATTTGCACAGGAATGAGTTGCAATTTCTTGTCCACAAGCACTCTCTGAGCATTTCTCAGTACAACAAATTCCTGCTAGTTTGGTTTCTCAGTGTTTTCACAGAGAGGAGGTTTTATGTATATATGAATGCATGTATATGAAACTTTTATGAGTATAACTCTAATGGAACAATTTATACATGCAACAGTGCATTTTTGTATTCACTTCAATCTATCTTTCTTAACTGGAAGAGATGCCAACAAGAATCGTTTTTATATGACTGGCATGTGGAAATATTTTGCCTGCCTAAGCTCCCCTAGAACAATTTATGCCTTTAGATGATTCACTCAAACTATTGGAATCATCATGCTTTCATATCAATGCATTCATATTGTAAAAGAAAAACATCAATAAAATGGTGTTTTATTAACTTTATAGCATCCCCCAAAAGTAATCTGATTCTGCTTTTTTACCTCTGTTTTTATACTTGTTATTTACTCCACAACTTCAACTCGACAATAAATTTTTCCCTTACATCATAATCTTATTTTTTTCTTTTCTTTTCTTTTTTTTTCCTGATTGATTTTTAATTTGAAGGTGTCTTTGATTTAATCGAAAAAGGTCATTTTCTGGTTACTAGATAACATTTTCCTACTAGGTGTTTGGAAAATAACTCTGACTAATGATTTTTCTCAGTTATATATTTTTTCTCAGTTATATTTCATTTGAGCATCCTATATTTTAAATTTTGATTTAATAAAAATATATGGTTTAGACCATGGAACAAACAATTAATGACACACAATTAAGCACATGTGGATAACATTGCCTGCTATGGAACCAGCATATACAAGAAAAAGCTTTTAATTGCCTTTCTATAAATAGACTCCTCAATTTAGTTTTTGAAAATAAATTTGAAAAAAGCAAACGATTTAAAATGAGAATTCTGCTTTGTTCCTAAAACAAATCTGGAAAAAAGGCAGAAAAATAGTAGGAACGTGAGGTCGTGTAGAAAACTTGTGATGAGACGTTTGACGTGAAATGAATACATAAAATATAAGCATGTAAAATTACTTTAACAGAAACAAATTAGGCTTTTTGTCAGTTTGTTTTTATTTAAAATTAACTTGGAAACCTACAAAGCGCTGTGACCAGAAATATAGACTGCTTAGTTTTAAGTATTTTAAAATAGAACAGTAAGAAGCATTCCTCTGTATAATTTCATCAAAGCCAACTTCCACATCTCAAAACTGGCACTATTTAGTACAATAATATAATCTTAAGCTATTTACACAGATACTGTTGATATTCATGCATCAGACCATGCAGAAAAGAGCAGCTCTTTTTTTAGAACTATATTCTGGTATTGTACACTCTTTCCTCCTGTGTATTCTCTATATCCCAGAGAATCCAGGGACAGCGACTCTTGTTCCCATCAGATAAACATTTCATGTGACTGGCAAATCAGAAAATGTTCAATCACAAGACAGCTTTAGAGATGTTTTTCATTTCCAGCAACAGCAGGATGCTAACAGGAGAGCTAAGAAGACCAGGAAAAAAAAAAAAAAAACCACAGGAAAAAAAGGGGAAAAGTCCCATTGATTTGTTGACAGAGGCCTAGCAGCTGTCACAGTAAAACACGGTTCTCTTGTACTTAATCAATGTCAGCCTCCAACCAAATTGCTCTGCAGCCCAGATGAAAAGCAATCAAGAGGAACACCTTTATAAGCATGAAGCTTGCTAGATGGAGTTCAATGAAGTGTGTCGTTAAGCTTAGGCACTCTGAGTGTGATACATGACCCAAAAGCTAATCAGAAACTCTTAACCCTTTTGAATAAGTCAACAATTATCTGTCCTTTTTAAAAACAATTATATGGTCACATGTTCATCCATAATTTTTAGAAGATATCATGTGCCTTTTGGGTGTGCAGTCTTTTCCTGCTCTCTAATAGGCTCATTAGCAATTATGGCTTGTATCTTTTACAGTGAGCAACTATTTTAAGTGTATTTTATTTTTGCAGAAGACAGTCCAGGGAAAAATGACTGATTTTGTTACCAGCTTTTCACAGTGCTTGCTGAGAATTCCTAAAGGTCTAAATGATGCTTTACTGTTGTTTTTATTGTAGCTCAAAAAATGCAAGGGGTGGAAGACTTAAAAAAAAGATCTGCTGCTGCATGGTTTCCAAAGGTAAGTAAAAACACTGGGTTCACATTGTAATAGATTTCTTGACAGCCCTCCATGTAACTAACTTAAATTTTGTGTTCACTTTTTTTTTTTTTAATTGATCAGAAGCTAAAATAGATTCTAGAATTATGCTGTCAACTTCATTCACTTGAGACAGTAAATCAGAGGGCTTTATTTTACAGTTCACTGAAGGGAATGCGCTTCATCAGCAGTCCTCATTGCATGCCACCAGCAGTGTGCAATGTCATACTCTCAGTACTTGCAGCAATTAGAATTTTTACAATACTATAGTTATTGTACTGGTAAATTATATTACAAATGTGATTGGAGCTCTTTCTCTGTTAAATTAATACTGCATCTTACAAACAATATTATTTTATTTATTGATAGCCTTAGAAAACAGATTTTGTGGCAACACATTGTACTTCTGAGATACATGTTGGATAGGAGATAAGCTCTTTTTTTTACGAGTCTTGTCCCATGCGAAATATTTCTGCTAATATGTACTCTACAGTCCCTTCCTTCTTGCCTATGGTCTTATGCTTTCCCAATAGCTCACACATTAACTGCCAGTAAACATGTCACTGCCACTATTGATGTGTACTTGGATGCCTTCAGAATGATACAATTGACCTTTTTATTTATTTATTTTATAGTCTACTGGACACAGCACATTTCTGGCCTAAGGGTCTAGCTTATCCCTCATATAGTCAGTGCAAATTGACATTTCACTACTTCGCAGGTTAACCTAATGTTAATTAAAGCATGAGGGAGCACTCATCCTTTGTATTGTCATGGATTTCATGCTATTAGAATATCAGGCTATTTTAAAATATGAATGCATATTAAAATTCAAATGTCAGACTATTGAATATGAATGCAAATAAGAGGGCATGTACACAGACATGTGTATATTGTGATTCAAGAGGCTGTAAAATAGTTTTTGTAAATTTAACACCTAGATATTGATAATGTTTAAAATATACTGTATACAATATACGCTATACCTTAACATATAATAGGATAAGCCCACGATTCCATCTAACTAGATTGATAGTAAGGCAGTACTTAAATTGGAGATACAGCTTTGTCAGCTCACAGTAATTTTCTGACATCCAATATTTGGAATGGTATTTTCTGAGTAGTGATTGTATGTATTCTGATAATTTTCAAGAGATGTCCTTTGTTGCCAGTCTCCATGTAGAAAAATGGGAAATGCCTCTGTTATAAAAAGTTTGAACACAGACTTCTACTTTAGAGAAGTATGACTGTGTAGTTCATCTGACCGGCCACCATCTGTCTCCTGAGGATCCTGTATTAGTCACTACCAGAGACACAACACTAGTTTGAACAGCCCTTTTGACTGGGCAAGCACCAGATATTCTAGCCAAAATATTCCCGTGTGACTAAAAAGACAATTCCTTCCCCAAAGAGCTAACAGTTTTAGCATAATAGCAGATTAGAAAGAGGCATTCATCTGAAATCTGTGCCATTAAGGGAGACCTTTAAACATTAATGTCTGCCATACATATCATAAGAAAGGTACATAGTTGGCCAAAGCTCTGTCAAATTATCATCCTTGAAAATGATCAAAGACCTAAATAATTGTTACAGAAAATAGAGGGATGTGAGTGATGTTCGTATTACAATGTCAGTGCTGGCTAACCAATCTGTCAGGAGTTATCCCTCAGAATGGAGTTCAAGCATGGAAACTTTGTTCAGGGCTGCAAAGGTTTCTGACATTATCCTAGTATGGGAAAATACTAGGCCAGTTACCAGTCAGTAGTCCAGGAAGCAGCTGCAATGCAGAATATGTCAGCAGATTTCTCTTTACAGTTTAAATATTTTTTCTGTCATATTCAGGACTAATTCAAATTCAGCACCACTGAAGTTGATGAGATGCAGTCAATTGGTGATGGATTTGTTGCCAAGTTAGACAAAACCTGAGAAGCTCAAAATTCTGCCAAGTCTAGGTAAAAAAAAGATAAGGATAGGGAAAAGAAAAATATTTGATTTTACCTCAGGTGTAAAATGCCTCATGCAGTTGTCAGAGACAAACAGAAATGACTAGCAGGTTATGAAGGAAACACTAAATGCTAACTGGAGAATAATTTCAATAGAAAGATATTTTTCTGTCAAGCAGAAACCTGCTGTTGTAACAAATTCTCCCTGGTCAGATCCATGAGAAATCTGTGTTATAGCTAAGCAGGAAACATTAACAAAGAGAAGCCTGTGTACTCCCTCTCTCAGTTCTCATACTGCAATCATGATTTTCCTTCCTTCTCTTGCGATTCTAGTGCCTATAGGGATACTAAAAAAGCATGAAGTTATCTGAAATGACATGATTTTGGCAAACAGTGCCATTATACATATATATAACTTACACATAGAGTTATGGCTCATGTGCTGTGAGTGCTGAGTGCCATTGCTTTTCTTGGAACAGCTTTATGTATACAAAACTGTTCTGCAGTTATTGGACACCTGTGCGGGGTGTATTTTGTACCTGTACTATTTGCTAGTGTCAGACTCTCTGACTGGACTAGATGGTACTTGGAGCGTTGCTAGGAAGAATACATGTAAGGTTGGATCATGATCCAGAAAAAGTTGTAGACTAAATGTTTTTACTTCTTCAGTTTTGTCTTAGGCAAGTAATTTTGCTCCTCTGTTCTGGTCCTAGTCTGCATTGGTTTTGGACTATAAAATAATTTTTGAGCACATAGGTGCAAGGACTCTCTTCTGCTGCTGTTCATCTTTATCTTAGACTAAAGGTCCTGATGCAGTATCTGGTGGATTCAGTAGGATCTGGATCAGGGTCCTTTCCTGAACAAGTTTTGCTCAGTCAAGAGTTTAAAAAATACTGGAGGGAAATAAAGATGTTTCCAGTAATGCGTTCTAAAATAATTTTGTGACTTCATTAAATGAAGCTACATGAAGCTACACAGCACATCATAAATTTATTTCCCAAAGTCTAGGATTTATGTCTGCTTTACATCCACAGCACACCATAACGCGATGCAGTTTGACACACCATAATTTGTTTTTAAAAATACATTATTTCAGGAGCTGGGAAAGTGTCAAACCTTTGTAGGATTTATTTATTTATTTTCCATGCAAAATTAGTGACTACTCTGATGTTACTGGAATGCCAAATTAATCCAGTTATTCTGTGATTTGGTAGGATGAGTGGAAGTGCGTTTAGAATTTTCTGATTTAAAAAAAAAAAAAAAAAAAAAAACCTGTTTCCACAGGAAGACAATGATATCCATCACTGCATGCTTTGTAGTTACAGTTTAGTGCAAATATTTCACCAGAGCAGCACATGCCACATGGTTGACTGAATAAGATGAAGAAGGAAATGTTTAGGGTTTTTTTGAGTTCTTGACTGAAAACATATACAAGACAATTCAAATATAAAACTGCAAAATAAAGTATAATTGTATTCTCTCTAACCACCATTTATATTTCCCAATGTACCTGATGTTTTATCTAGTCTGTGAAATGCACCATGCCCTTTTTCTACCTCCTGGTCCTTTAATCTTTTAATAGTATGCCTCAGCAGTAGCTTTTGTGTTAAAAAGCTTATAGTATAAATGGCTAGTAGTGCACAACAACTTTTATTGGTTATTAGTATTGCCCTAAAAATTATCATGGGTATTTATATTAAAAATATAAACATGGTTTACTGTTTTGGGTTTTTGCTTTCACTTTTCTCTTTCTCCTCATTCAGTACTTCATTCAAACTCCTTCTGGATTTTTTCACTAGACCATCTCATCTTTTATTTTTAGTAATGATGACCATTATGCTTACCTCTTTCAAATGTCACCACTAGCAACAGCATGAATGTTTTGCAACATTGTCTTAAACTGTCCTCATGAAAGAAAAAAAACCTATCAGTTCTTTTCTTTGAGGGAAAAAAAGCTAACCAGAAGGGGCTTGAAAACCTAGCTAGCTTCTTTATAATGGTAATTGGAAAGAAAAAACCTTGTGGGATAGTGCTTTTCTTTAATCACAGCAAATTCATCATTCTTGTTGATTTTCTGGGAAACTAAGAGATATTCTACTGTCTTGCCTTTCTCTGCAAGATTTTTTTGCCAGGTAAGAGACTCTAAAGCTTTTCTTGTAATGTATGTTTCTCAAGGATTTACTTTTCTTTAGATTCAACAGATGATGCTTGTTACTTTACACAACTGTGGCATATGGTACACTTTAAATAATATGGCTTGTTTTTCGCAGGAAAGTACAAGTAAAATTTTTGAGTAGGGTACTTGCTTTAGCATAGTGATATCTTTGCCTTAATGCTTAATTAGGAATTGGTCCTGAACTCTTCTTAAGGACAATTGTTTGCAGTTGTTACCTCAGGGAAATCTTCGCTAACTTGTGGTGACTCTAAGTATTTCAAGGAAAAGCGAAGTATATGATGATGTGATAAACTTTCAGAAAGTGTATTTGGAATTTCCATGGCAGGTTCCAGGTAAAAGAAATGGAACATTCATGCCAGATAGATCAAACCTGATTCCCTTCTTCTCATACAACTCTTCTGTTGAATTTGTGACCCCTCTTCTGTGGTCTTGCATAACACTACAGTGATACAGGCAAGCAACTGCATGAGCTAAGTTGAACAGTGAACTAGTTCTGTGGCATTTCTGAAAAGTTTCTTTGTTTTCAAAAGTGAAGTATAAAATCCCTCTGTTTCTCTTCCTTCTTCACATTTGTTACATTCTATGCTTAACTTCATTTACACTCCAATTACCTAAAAAATGGAAACCTATGTCCCATTTTCAAAAATAGTTTATGAACCGAACTCTAATAGAAAAACTGTAGGGTTTAACAGCTTGATAATTTTTAACTTAGTATTCAGGCTACTGAAGAACAAAAAGTTGTATTGAAAATGTCATTCTATTTTCAGCATTAAAAGTTTGCTTGGTTTTACTCACCATTAAAATGAATAAATTCTGACTTACATTTTACTACAGTTCTCCGATTAGTCTGCTTAGTAGCTGATAACGAGTTTAAGGGCAAATATCTTGTGACCTATTGAAGCCTTATGACAAAGATATGTTAAACATATTGTTCCTTAATTCATCACATGGACATCTCTCTGTATCATATTTATGTTTGTGTAGATAAACATAAAGTGGGAATAATTTCAGAGCAATGTTGTTAAATTTTCAGTCTAGATGATGTACTCATGCAGTGTTTGGAGGTTAATGTAGAATTTTGTTTGGTCATCAGAAGTGATAAATTCCCTTATTTTAGCAATGTTAGGTGTAGCAAAATGATGAATAAAGAAGTGATTTGGTATCAATAAGGAAAGATGAGATGTTTAAATGTTGTTGCTCTATTCTTTGAAATAAAATTAGGAAATGTGCATACATAACGAAAGTTTTAGTTCAAACCGGCTTTGTTCTCTTGTTTCATACTTTCAGTAGCCTTTTCCTAATTTTAAATTATTAAATACCTAATTAAGTATAATACACTAGTGCGAAATCATGCCTTGTTGAAAAATATAGCATTCAATTCTGATGTTTTGTCAGTGTGTTATTAAATTTACTTTGTGATGTGTCATCCGAAGAGAATCTGAGTAAGCCCAGGACAACCAAAAGAAGAATTTTTCAATAGAAATTCCTTTGTTTCATGGCTTGGTGCTTTCTTGCTCATATGGAGATTTTGCTAACAGTTCTGGCCTCAACATTATTTTGGAGCTGACAGAAGAAGGGGTCTTCGTGTTTCATTTATTAAATAATTAACTTTTTGTTTAATTAAATCATTAATTGGAGGTGCATGAACAGAAAGATATAGAACTGACAGGAGAATCTTTTAGAAACACTTCAGATGGTACAAAACACCAAAACGCTTCCAGAGTTCTTTCAGAGTGAACAGATTTTCAGGCTCAAAGGAAAATAGGAGTGTCCAGGACTAAAAAACTACCCAGGACTTTTATGTGGTTATGACTTTGTCCTCTCATTGATAAAGCTATACATATATTTAGAAAAAGTTACATTAGGTCATTCTGCTCACCACTGGCCACACTTCCTAAAGGACATCTTGCAAGCACTGAATCCAGTTAAACCTGATGAGAACTGCAGGAAATATGTTGCATGTGGTAAATGCAAATGCAGGACCATTGAAAACCAAAGATATCATGGGCACTAGTCGTTCAGGCATGTTTGAGCAATAACTCTCTATGAAACCCTCTTGATTATCCTAAATGCTTAACAGCCTTGTACTTGATTTCTTTAGTCCAGTTCTTAACACACCATTTTCTAGATGATATTACAAAATATATTTTTAATAAGATGTATCAAATTGATACTTTTTGGATATATTATTCTCAGCCAAATCATCAGGGAAAGTGACATGTCAGGCTCTGACAGAACTCAATTAATGCTTAGATGCTTTTCTGCATTACAGACTAAATTAATAAGGAAACACTGTTTCACCCTCCATCAAGTGTCATTAACAGTATAGTCAAAAGAATTTTATACAAAAATCTCCTCTGTCTTGTCCTTTTCATCCAGAGGTCTTTGAAGAACTATATTTAATGGTGGCAGGTACCTTAATTTTGTATGATTCCTTTGCATAAATAGCAGGCTTCTGTTGGTGACTCTGCTTTCAGTGAGATTTATGCATTTTTAAAATAGAAAAGAAAGAAAAGTTGCTCACTGAAAACAAAACTATCCATTTACTCTTCCAAAGAAATACATACACAAAAATGTTTATTTAGTGTGAAAAGCTGTCACTGAAAAATTGACTTACACCCTAGAAAAACTGTTCATTTTCCTCAAGAAATGGCAAAGAAGGTGAAAATGAAGACCTCGTCCAACTGCAAATCCACTTGCAATGAAGTGTGAATTCCAGTAGATTAAAGGAGTGGTCTGTCAAACTCAGTTTCAAACAAGTTTAAACAGCAGTATCTAGATTTTGTGGTTGGATATAAAATGTGCTCCTTTAGACTTAGCAACCTAATTACACCTGTGTTTTCACAAAGCAAAACAGCGATTCAGCCACACTAATGTGAAAGCATTCCTGCACTAATGATTTTGACAGAAGGCTTATAAGCAATGTGCAAAGTTCATGTCACAAATACATTCATTCATTTACATATCCCACTCACTATTTTGTGCTTCACATAAGAATAAGACATGTTGAAATCTTTAAATGCAATGGCTTGCTGAGGAGGGAAAATCCCAAAGGAACCTGTTCCACACTGTAGCCAAATCTTATGTACTCTCCCACTTTAAGAAGACAAAAAGAATTTATGGTGTTGCACAGTTCATCAGGGTTGCCTTATATGTTTTGTCCAAATTTCCGTTTTCACAAGATGCTACAGGAAGAGGTTTTAACATACAGTTACACTTAGCAGTGGTCATTTAAAACAAATTTCCTAAAGTTTTGAAAGTTCTGCCAATACAAATGTCTAGCAAGCCCACTTAGAAAAGCATCTCATATTCCAATAAATAAATAGGGTTTATAAATAGAATAAATAAATAGGACTTTATAACATGTGATGTTCTCCACTAAATATGTTTCCATAGTTTGAATAAGGAGAAAAAAACCTAAAGTAAACTCAAATTCAGGGAAAAAAAAAACAAACTGAAGCACTGCAATTTAAATTATTCTCAATGTGTCACAAGTTCTTGAATTAATTTTCACATGTAGGTAATGAAAATAGGAAGAATATTGGAAGGGCAGGTGGAAGGAGGCAGGTAATCATCAGTATCCTGCTCTTATTTTAGAATAGTGAGTGTAACTCTGAAGCATGCCATCCGTTTCCTCAAGAACATTTCCTAACTCTTCAGTTAAGAAGAAGTTTTTAATCGGAAAAATTAGATTGTAGTTATAGATTCATAGGACTATGGTATCTTACATAACATTTTGAGAGCACAGTTTTTCTGTAGATACTATTGATAGGCAATGGATTTTGAAAAATAATTGGGGACTTGGGGAGTCTGAGGGAGAATGTTTCAAGTGTGAGAAACAAAAGGATACATGCAAGAAAATATGAGGTGGAAAAACAAGAGGGAAAAGAACAAAATCAGGATATGATTGCATATTTTCTATGAAGGCACATGGAGAAGGTTACAATGAAAAAAATTTACTTCAATGGATTTTCCTGAGTTTTGTACTGATGTGACTGTAGGCATATATAAGCCTGCATGAAGTTTCGCCAAACCAAAATCCTTAAGTAAGTAAAAAATTATACAAATTATAATGCCACATTTCAGCTGGAGTCATTTAGGACGTGCACTGATATGTTTTGAAAACTCTGTGTTTGGAGGGTGAGAGGGAGGCAGGGGGGGAAATGCAAGATAATTATGAGAATGGACAATTTTATGTACTATTCATGCTGTACCTTCATGAGGAACACAACCAGTAAGTGAGAAGGATGATCTACCAGCCAGAAATCTGGGGACTTTAAGTAAGAAAAAAACAGTAGACTGACTTTCACCTAGCAACTAAACAGTCAAAATCAGTTGGCGTGAGGGAAGGAAGAAAAGTAGGAAGACTGTTACTTTAAAATATATTGGGGAGAGGAAGAAAATATTGCTGTTTAAAATGAAGGCCTTTTTTTTGATTCTTTTAATAATACTGAGCTAGTGTCAGAAAGTCTCAATATTAATGTCAATCTTTCCTCTCATTGCCTATTGTTTAACAGTTTGACAGGTTTTTCTGACCATAAATTAGCCTATAGCCTAGTCATATGTATGCAGCATTAAATAAGTGGGGTGACATTGCCTTTGATAGTTTTTGCATGAACTAGAAGGAAACTTAAATATTTTCTCAACTTTGAAATTCACCTAGTGGTGAATGTGACTGTCACCTATTTTGCTTTGGGGTTGTTCGGTTGACTGGGTTTTTAGATATTTTTTTTTTTAATAATAGTAATTCCACACAGTTTAGGATTGGTTTATCTTTGTACTGTACTAAGAAAATCCTTAAAACAATATTAAAAATATCACCAAATTATTTCATTAGAGAAGGGTTATGTGTGTTGTCTCATTTTCTTTTTTTTTTTTTTAATACCAATTTGTTTTATTCCAAACATGGAGTGGAAATTTGCATGTGTTCCCAGATATTTGTGTTTTAGTCTTGAATTTATACAAGAATATTTCAGACTATTCCCTTTAAGACTTGGTAAGTTTTGCCTATGGTGATCTGGACTGGTCCAAACTGGACATAACAGCCCCTGTTCTATAGCAGGAATAGCATTAGCTATTATAGTTTAACTATAAATTTTGAAAACCTCAAAATGTTGTTCCCAGATATGTGATGTACACAAGTCTTAGAATGAGCTGACTATTCCCTGTCTGCACTCATTCATGCAAGTTTTGTTAAATTACTGAGGCACTCACTCGTATGCTTTGCTCAATTAGTACCTCGGAGAATACTTTGTGTTTCTACACAGTGTACAAGACCGAGCTCCACTCCCAAACAGTGATGACTTCTTGTCTCTTGATGGCTTCTTGTTTCTGTTCCAGGACTTAGACCCATCTCATAGATCCCCAAGCATTTAAGAGAGGGAAACTATATTTCTTGTTATGCTTAGTATTTCCTATTATACACAGTTTTGTATTTCTGAATTTGCTGTTCATCTGGGGCATTTTAAAACACAACTGTAGGTATAAATAACATGTACATCAGGATTACTGAATGCTGTGGTCAGGCAACTCAGAAATTAGATGATTCCTTTTGCAACATTTTAGGTTTGGCTAAGATATTGTTATAGTTAAGCTAAGGGATGGTCACCAATTTTTCTGAAATTAGGTTTTAGTGTTTCAAGAAATGGCATATCTGTTTTCACAAACTACCAGAAAAGACATGCTTGATTGACAGAAAAAAAAAAAAAATCGTTACTTATTCTTTCTTTGTATAATTGGCACCATAAAGCAAGTGTTTCACAAACTGTTCAGTTTGTCATTAATGTACTTGAAACATTTTTTTAAAATTACTTCCTTACATTTAATATAAAAGGGTGAATAGTAAGAAATATCGTTTAGTGTAATTTATATTGCATTTTCTAAGTCACTCCTGTTAAATAATTTATCTTGTAATGTTAAAGCTAATCAGCTAGCAAGATTTTCTTGCTTTGGAGTTTAATATGATTTGAAGTGCTCTGCACCCTTAAGCCAATGGTTACAATTACAGTGGGTTGAAAAGAATAATTTATTACAAGCTGGGGAAAACATCTTCCAGATGCTGAAATGTTAAGTTTTGCTGCTTTTAGGATAAAATCTTCAGATACTCAGTGCAAGACATTGAGAGGGACATGCATGCTAGACATGCCAGCTCATTCTGTGTCAGTTCAGGGATCCCATGTGCTGTGTTGCTTTGTGTGATATGTGCATAACTCTCTCATCAGTATTGAGCTCATTTCTTTTTTGGGGTATTGCCTAGATTTCGATTTTTTATTTGGTGTTCTTTCATACAAAGTTAGTTTCTAACCATTCTTCCAGTAAGTGGAGCATTCTAGGAAGAAGACTGTGTTCTTTGTGGGATTTGTTTAAAAAAACCAAACACTAGTTTTCAAAAAATACTTTTTCCCTACATTTCATGTCACTGATGATCCAGAAGATGGTTCTAATTTCAAAACTTGCTTTCTGTTGGTCATTTTTTTTTTTTTTTAGAATTTTTCTAGTTGGAGCTGTTATGCTTTAGGCCAAGTGAAATAGACTATTATTTCCTTTTTGTTCTTATTTATAACGCCTCTCATGAAAAATGAACGTGCTATGCCATTTTGTTCTCATTATAGTCTTAATATTGTATTAAAAGAATGAACGTTATGCTTTTTTGTGTGTTTTTTCAAGCTTTATAGCAAGACTATAGAACTAACATTCCTTATTCTTATTTCAAAGGACTCAGCTCATATGCAGATTAGCTTTGCATCAGGCTGTATTAGGTTTGCTAGTCATATTATTTCAACTACATCATGTAGTATAGTTATATACACTGTATGCCATCTGCCGTTAAATGTTTTGATTTGCATATGGAGAACTGGATACAGTCAACAATTACAGTTAGCCATTCAATGCATTTGCAGTCCTGTAAGAGTGCGAAGTATCCAAAGATGCAACTATGCATTCAAGTAGGCAGGTAGTTGAACACTTCCACCTTTAAGAGTTCAGTCTTAAAGCATCTCTCCAAAGAACACTTTATCAAAGAAAAAAATGGTAACATCTGGGACCCAACGAGCTCTGCTCAAATCCAAGCTCTCTGACTTCAGACATTGAACACAGACAGCGCCAAGTAAGTGGCTGCAGAAGGGAGAGTAAGGAAGCAGCCTTATTTAACAGCCATTCTAATAATGAAGGTAGAGAGTCAAAATCAAGCAAGCAGTACCAGAAAAACATGGCACTCTATTTCTAAATTGGCTGGATGACTTTTAAATACATTCTTATGTATCGCAGAATCACAGAATTGTTGAGGTCAGAGGAGACCTCTGGAGGTCATCTTGTCCAACCCTCTGGTCAAGCAGGGCTACCTAGAGCCACCATGTAATTAAAGATCATATTAAATTAATAAAATTATTAAACACTAAAAGATAATTGTGCAGAGTATGGAACTAAAAAGAAAGTAAGTGTAGGTTCTTAAAGTTTAAGAAAATATTAATTTCTCTAGGGAGTTTTATTCTATCTAATAGTTAAATGATCTTGCTTTATGGTACTGTTTGAAACAATATTTTGTTAAAGAATCATGCAATGAGCCAGGTGCAGAAGTCTGAATGTTTTTCTGTTCAATGGAGAGAATGAAATCTCTAGCCTTTTAGCAGAACATTTAAATAGGTGAAGTCTGTTATATAACTCTAGATAATATGTGTTAAGTGAAGTTAATGTATGGTCATAGTCACGGTAAGTAATGGGAATTGTTTTCCTTAGAACAGATCTTGTGTTTTTTACATTACAGAAATGGAACAATCTTGGAATACTGATATTTTGACATGTATTTTGACATAGAGCATATACAAAATAAAATTACAGTAAAACATAAACAGCAGTCATCACAGAGAAACCTGTATTTCAGCTCCCATAAATATTTTAATGAAAATGCCTGAGAATCCCAGAAGCCAGAGTTTGGCTACTGCCAGGTGGATTGGAAAAATGAAGATGGATTCACAGTAAATTAACCACACAGCATGGCTCTAATACAGTTTCAATTAGAGCATTATCTTCTGCACATGGGCTAACTAGACTGTCTTAGGCTGGCTTCCTCTGGAAGCTCTGCTTATATTCCAGGCTCTTGCTTAAGGCTTAAATTGTGATTAAATTAACTACTCCAAGCAAGAAGCAGTCCTTAACTAGACTGAGCCAGAGAACCCTTGGCAAGTAACAGCAAAATGAAATGTCAAACTCTCTCTGTTTCAAAAGGAAGATACCTGCTACTGGGGCATTCTTGCAGCAGGTACTTCCAGATCTGTGATGCCTGGTGAGGATGCAGAGAAAAGAGCAGCAGACCTGGGACTGTTACTCTGGCAGCAGTTAATCTTCTGAACCTGTACAGAAAGTGTCTCTTTATCAAAACTTTAAAACTGCACGGTATACAGAGTGATTAGAATTCCTCCTCTTACACTGAAGAGGCATGTTTTTAAGGTGGCAAATTCAAATGATGAAAAGACAGCAGTTGCCTTTGCAGTTGAATGCCATGTAGTATGGCCTTTTATTATGTGTTTGCAGCCTGTGTTTTCCTTATATTCTGCGACTCATGCCATGGACAGGATGAATGATATTCAGTCAGAAATTCATCTGTATTTTCCCATTTCCTTTCCCCTCATTAGCTCAGTGTGTAGCCCTTGGCTATCTTAACTTAATGCCATTCAAACAATTTTCCAAAGAAAGAATTGCCTACTTACATGTGGGCTTTCTTCTGACATTTGCTTGTAGACTATTTTCCTCAAATTAACTTGTCTTTGAAAACCCTATCAAAGTCAAAGGAGTTTATTATTGCATTTTACTAATGGGAATAAAATAATAAGAGAGCTCGGAATCAAAATGTCTACATTAGACTCACAAAATTTGTGACATAGAGTTTCTTTGTTTGTTTGCTTTTGGGTTGTTTTTTTTTTTTTTTTTAGAGTGCTTATTATTACAGTGCACTTTTAATACTCAAGTACAGTTTCTGTTGACTTAATCTGCCTCCATGGACTAGACTTCTCAAAGGAAATATCAAAGTATTGAGCTGAGTACTGAGAAATTAGGAACTCAGAAGGAGGATCTGATGCTTCTGAACTATTAGTATTCAAGAAAACGCAGGCATTAGTAGTCCAAATAAAGAAGCAGATTCCCAAGTTCTGCATTTATTCAATCATATTTCTTGTCATGGAACACATCACTGTAAGGAAAAGAAGTTGTTAAAAGGAGTTCTCTAGATGTCATAGAAATGAAAGTTTAAACATTGCTCAAAAAGTTATTATAAGTGAAGACGATGGCTACTTTTAACAAGATACTTGGCATGTTTTTGAAAAGGATCTAGGATACTGTCACTGATAGCAAAGAATTGCTTGATATTCCAGTAAAACCCTTCAACTCTCTGTTCCAACTTACAGCCAATGTCCTAAGGAATAATAAATACAAATGGAACCATTTTGTGATTTCTAAATCCATTAAAATCTATTGATAGTATAATTTTTTTTATTACTTATACTTTTGCTGCAATTTGCTTGTATCTTTATGTGTATATACACAGTAGATAGAAAATATCTTCCTTAAATGCTGTTTAAAACTGATAGATTTTACAAGTGATATTAAGAATACATACATGAAATGAACTGTAACTAGAATATCTTTTTCTAATAAGATCCTGAAAGAATGATTAAATACAGCTATCGACATTTTCTTTTGATGTTTGTGTTGAGAAAAATCTTTCTGATATAAAAATGTTATATAAATAATCAGTGTACCGTATTTCCTTTGTGTTTAATTGCTTACAAACCTTTGGCTTTAATTAAGTATTAAACCAGAAAAGTTTCCCCTAAACTGCAAATGTTCCCTAATGCAACTGTTGAATTCTTTGCAACCACTGAAACAATATTCTTTGATCTGAAACTGTGTAATATGGTTATGCTTAGGAATTTGCCAGTATTTATCTATTACTTGAAAAAAATTTCATCTGAAATGCATCATCTGCTTTTGGTCCTGATTTTCTTGATATTTCATCATCCCATATAATGCCTGCAGCCTTTTACATTCTATTCTTTAACAGGTCCCTGAACTATTTCCATGCCTTGAAGGCTCTGTCAAGAGGTTTTATTGTGCCAAGATCATCTTCTGGACTGCGTTTGCCTTTAAAATACCGTGACAGTAAACAAAGCTGAATGTAGAATTTGTTACCTTGCAATATTCAGTTAATACGATTAATAAAAAAGAATTTTACAGTTTAAAGTCTGGCCATATGTAACAGGATATGAATTAAAGCTTAGCTAAACTGGGTAGTCATTTTTGGATGATGAAATATCAAGAGCGGATAGGCTTAGTGCTAAATCCTCTTTCATTAGTCATTAATGAATATCAGGTGCTAAAATTTAATCTGAAGCTTTGGAGGTACTTTTGGAAGTACAAAAGGTTTAGTCATTTTTCTTCTTAGTTGTTCCTCTCAGTGCCTTGCTAGTGCTTCACTAATGATGTATCTTTCCTGTCAGAAGACCTTCAATATTCCATTTCAAACAGTTATACCAAATATTAGTGTCAGTGTAGGCTTCTGACTTTTTCATATAAACAGTAATTAAAAATCTTTTTTAATGCAGACATTGATTTTTTGCCTTGCAAACTTTGCTATTTCTCTGTCAAGAACTACGAAGAAAAGGAACTTCAAAATGGCTACGTTGACATCAAACATGAAAGTGCACATTATGCATCACACACATGCTATATACAGGTAAATAGCTGCAGATTTTATTATTTCTAGTATTGTTTTCATTTTTCAATGTTTTGTATATTCTTTGTAGAATGAAATCAACCAAAAACCCCCCACAATTGCTCTCCTACTCTCCTACCATGTATATCATTCTCTCCTTCCTAAAGCATACAGTGGCTTTTGCATAAGTAACCAAGTATGCAGCAAATATGCATGTCATGCAGGTTCCTAAATTTTACCTTATTTGACAAGTTCATTAGCAATTTGAAGACTAAGCCTGACCCTTCACTAATTAAAAAGATTTCAAAGTAGAAGAAATTGTAACAAAAACACCTTTTAATGTTTGTGATCTGGTGAGCAAAAAATGTTTTGCTTTCCCTGTGGTTTTATAAAAATTGTCAGAACACTATAGTTTTAAGAGCTCAAAGACTTAAGAGGCTGAAAACTGAAGAGGAAGTGGTAATTGCCTATTGCTAAGTGATATATTAGAAGCATATGAGAGGCTTTAAAGTGGCTTTGTGTAGAAAATAATGAGCTACAGAACTGCTTATAGCAGTAAATTGCCAAAATTGTGATGTTCTAATACTGGCTTTACAATAGGTTCTCATTCTGAACCAGTACTGTGCTCTTTGTCTTCCTTTCATTATTTTTAAAATATGTGACACTATAAATTCTGATAATATACCTTGGTAACTCAACAAAGGCTGCACACGAGGAATCATGCTTTCTCATTCTGCAGGAGTGACTGAAGGGGGTGCTTCCTATGGGCTTTGGAAATTCTTCAAAAACTCAGTTATCCTGCAGAAATTGTTGGGTTTTTTTCCCCAGTGAAGAACATTAAGGAGTGGCCATTTTGTGTCGTACCTTGGCTGATATAAATCCTTTAAATGTAGAGGTTCTCTGGCAAATTAAAGCAGAAAATGCCTATGTGTATAAATAAATTTTCTCACCTGTTTCCCAAACTAACAGAAGACTTTTGAAAATCTTAAAATAACATTTCTCAGATATAGATAATATTCATGAAGTATATGGACTAATTTACAAGCCTGGATTAAACATCATGGAAACTTCTGTGATGTACAAAACATAGTCTTTTTTAGCTAAGACCCCATGAACTACATTTTCAAAACTAAACCATAATGGGATTAGATAATGCTAAAAGGCCCAGATCAACAGGAATATTATCATCAGTCTAGTTCCCCTCTTTTTTAGTGTTACAATTCTGAAAATATTTGTCATATATGTCAATTCCTCTAAGACCAAAACTAAGCACATGAATTAACTTTTTTTAAACATGGCAGGCTTAATGGAACTTAATGGCTTAATGACCATACACATTTCACACTCAAGTGGTAAAAATGTGCTTCTGACCGTTAGCTTCAGTGTAGCCCTCCCATGTCTTATTTTCTGAGGATTTACAACTAATTTTATTCACCAGTTGTTACTGCTTCTTGTTTAGGTTTGTTCATATTTTGTCTTGATTTTCATCTAGCTAGCAATAGATAACTGATTTGTCTTGTGTGTTAAGTTGGTTAAGTTACTGTGGAATATATTTAATAAATGTCCATTGCAATCCAACATTTCTTAGCATACATCACCAAATACACTCCTACTGATAACTACATATCTGCTACAATTCTATGTCTATCGAAATTAAATGGCAGTGAATATACACAGGCAGAGCTGATTAGAAGCTTCAACACTAATTAACAGATTCTTATTTGTGAAAAATTAAAATTTTGCAGGATTATTTCAGGTTTCAAAAAAAAATCTTTAGGGGAAATAATTCCCTAAATCTAAGGTATTTTCTTTTTCATTCAAGCCAAGGCACCAGAGAAGAAGGCCTTTGTGAAGGTGAACTGAAGTAAACATTAAGTCCCTCAGTGGGAATACAAACCAGAATGTGATGAGAACCTAGTGCGAGAGAGTACAGACACCTCAAGACAAGTCTCCCAATTTTTCGGTGAACACATTGGGCAATTTGACAGTCTCTCATGCTTTTCAAAGTCCTTTTTGGTGTTATTGATGTAGTAGTAGTACTTTTCACTTTCCATTACTGTTTTAAGAACAGGAAAATGTGGGGTTGCCTTATATACACCTGTCAGTTATTGTAGGCTCCTTGATGACATGTTATATAACAAAACCTTACTTATACTTGAGATGTTTTCCTTTTTTTGTTTTGATTTTATTTTTTCTACATCTTTTCACTAATTGTTACTTTCTGTATTTTTGTAGTTTCTTTTGGTTTTCTTTTTCTTTTCATTGTCAAATATGATGAGTGGGGGAGTACTTGAGGGATATCAAGCTTTATTAGGACTTGGTTTGACACGGCACTGTGATGCCAGCACTGCACATGATTGTAAAGCACTACAAAAATCTAATCTTGTTAAACTTTGAGTTTCAGTATCTGAATATAAGAAGTATCCAAGTTACTTACTATCACGGTTTGAGGCTGGGCTGGCCGCTAACGAATGACAGATGCTCTCTACTAACCCCTCTCCCCTTCCAAAAGGGAAAACGAAAGAGAAGAAGAGAGGGAGACTTTACGGTTTGGAAAAGAAAACTAAAACAGCTTTAATTGAACAATAACAATAAAAGAAAAGATAATAAGAAGAATAAGGAAAAAATGAAATATATACAGTACGTACAAATATATACAAAACCAATACCGAACCCAACTCCCCCCACCCTGATGATGACACGTCACCACCACACTGCAGGGCTGGCACTGGGGCAGTCCCAGGCTGGACACGGCAGCAGACAGGGATGGGATACAGGAGCTGGACTCAGGCACTGGATTCAGGGTTGCATGAATCAGGATCGACGACAGAAGAACAGACAGAGTCCTCCTCAGATGTCGGCCATCGAAGAAGAGAGGAAGAGACAAAGAGAGCGAGACCCTCGTGATCTCTCAGCTTTATACTGAATATGACATATATGGGATGGAATACTCTGTTGGTCAGGTTTGGGTCACCTGTCCAGTTCGCTCCTCCCTGTAGGTGCGACCCTTTTCACTCCTGGCACCCCAACATGGAGTACAAGATTTAGCAGTGACCTTGGTCGCCATAAGAACAAGTATAAGCAAAGGCCTCTCTGCACACCATTCCTTGGTACGAACTATAAACATCAGGCCTTATCACTGCTAGGAGCAGTCACTGTCTGGAAAAACAGGCTGCTGTTTCAGAAAATGTTGTTAGTTGGGGGAGACTTAACTGAAAAGTTAAAGCACTAAAACAGAATTAGTTCTGGTTTAGCCCAAACCAGGATACTTATGCAGCACAAATGTCATTGCTTCCAGTCAAGTTTTATGTTTGTATTGGAGTAACATTTCTGAAAACTGCAGCTTGTATTAATGATGTGACACTGATTATGACTGGTGATGTGTGAAAGCAAAGACAATCTGGGTGCAGCTATCAGAGATTAATTATAGGCTGAATTTTACATATTTTCTCCAGATTAATGAAATCTTAGCAACTGTAACACAATGAAGTATCTTACTATGGATAGGCCTTAGGAATGCTTACTGTCCTTTCTTTTAACCTTGTGTGTACCACTTGACATCTTTACCTTTTGTTTCTCTCTTGTCTGCCTTTATCTTCAATTCATACTTTGTAAATAAACTTTTGCTAGCTTATTTTTATTAACTTTAAACTACTAGCAGTTTCTCATTTTCCCTATCTTAGTTTTGATATCAGTCTTGCTTTTTCTTCTTTTTTCTTCTTCTAATTTTGTATCATGACACATTTTTTCCCAAAAGTTAATGCTAGGTTTTTTTAAAAATACATTTCCGTGTTTACTTTCCTCTGTTTCTTTTCTGCTCTTCTTTCTGTGTTTTTTTTGTGTGTGTGTTTTTGTTTCCTTTTTCTTTAATTTCACCCGAATGACCTGTAAATATTTAGGTGTATTCCTTCTACAACTGACATACTGTGTCCTTATGTTATTTGATTACATACCTTAATGCTCTGTGAGCAATCCCATAGAAGGCAGTGGACTATTTCCAGCACTTTTCTGTGCAAGTTAGTGGCTATTTTAATAATAGTACTAATCATTATTAATCTTGATTAAACAGTTTCTATTTTACCAGTTGACTAAAACGGGTAATAAAATCTTTTTTTTGTTGTTGTTTTACACAGTACAGACGTCCTTGAAACAGAGTTAATAAGTCAATATGAATAATTTACTGAAAGTCAGATATAAACCAAAAGGCACTTCTGTCGCACATTCTGTGCAGTGGCAGATTTGTGAAGAGAAACTGAAACATCTTCATAGTTTAGAAGATGTTGTACATTGAAGTTGCCTCAGATACTCTTAAGGACATTAAGAATCATATGGCTTTTACTTTCTCTCTCTCCTTATTTAAATATTCTGCCCCACGGTTCTATCTGGATCAAAAGCCCAGGATGTTAAAAAAAAAAAAAAAAAAAGAGTCTGGCTGTGGAGTGCCTTACTTTGGCTATTAGCACACACAGCTTACTGCTGGGAAAGACTGATGCTCAAAAGACAGAGGGAAATAGCACCTGCTTTCTCACGCTGGTTTATGTTTGCAGTATTGATAAAATGCAAGACAGCATATACAGAAACTGTGCAGAAGCACTATTCACATGGTAATTCCTTTGTATTTGAATAATTTCTTTTCAGGTGCCTGAATGAATGCCAGATTAGTGAGAAAATTCGAGCATCCCCTCCCTTAAGTTAATAATTGGTGTATTTAGAATTTAACTGATTTCATAGATCAAAGACCACCAATTTTGACATTCAAAAATGAAAGGTGGGCTCACTGGTTGAAATTAAATCCAAGTTCACCTGAATAACTTATGTTTAGATAGTATGATTGCAAACAGAATCTACCAAAACCTCAATTTTGCTGGATAAGATGAAGTGGCATTGTAAAGTTTTCCTCACTTTATTTCCACTCATGGTTAATGACAAAACACAGAACTGAGCTGACACTTGCTGAACCTCAGTCAGATGCAAAATACTATTTTTAAATAACGTTATGTCATAGGCCAACAAAAGCATGCAAAAGAACACCAGATCAAAGCTAACATTCGTGATATGGGAGAAATAAGTGCAATCAAACTTAGTAGCATGAGTTGAGACTGTTGGACCAGAATTGACACTGTACCTTTCTGAGTTTTTCTGATTGGTGTCATAGCATCTTGATCTTTGTCCAAAATATTAAGATGTTTAATAGTTGCAAGCAATCTGTACCCAGGGCTGCTGCTGAATATTTGATGTGTTCAAATATTGCAGCAAGCAATTTTCATGTGTGAGCATGCCCACTGTCATTAAGGTGGACCAGTGCTAACTGATAAAATAATACTCTGAAAGGAATGAAGTAGCTGGTGAAAATCTGTAGCCTTTCATATGCTGGAAGTCTGGCTTAGCATGGCCTCTTCTGTCATTTCTAGTTCTGATATGTATTTATACTGCTGTGCAGCCTGAAATCTATTTGCAAGGTAAATTAAGCTAAATGACTGCACCAATACAAAGTAATGATGTACAATGTAGCAACTGGTCATTAGCCTGCAAGCCACCTAAGTCTAAGCCCTCATCTTTCTTTTTTACCTTTCAAGTAGCTTCTGTTCTAACATTACTGTTCAGATTTAATATGTTATATGGCTTAAGACAGAAGGTGCATTTCATTTCAGTATGTCATCTATACATGCTCCTGCTTGCATTGTTTACTGTATATTCATTGAAGTTGTGCTGACCCAAACAACAGAAAGCATAATTCATCACTGTCTTGCTTGCCTCATTTTAAATCAAATGCTAACTTAATTAACATGGTTTTCCACACAAACAGTGAATATCTCCATATCCATCAAAAGCTTGGCCAAGATTTCTATCAAATCGTGCCTGAGTATGCTCATAGTTTTGCAAACCTTTTGGCATCCGTGGCTAAGTGTCAAGTTGGCAGTGAAACAATAAACTAGGCTCAGTTTTGCATCTTTTCAGTTTTGCTTATGGAAAGATTCTTGATTTTCTAATTGTTGACATTCATTATCCTGAAGAGTTGGGTTATTTCTTCTCGGATTAAAGAATAGTATTAAGTTCACATAGGACTAAAACATGTTGAGTTTGGCACATGTTCCTGAAACTAATGGTTCTATTTTCCTTGTAGTTTATTATTCAACCTATCCTCAGTATAAAGGGAAAAAAAATAAGTGTCACTACCTTTTGAATGTGAGGGTAGCTTTTTGCTTATTTTAATTTTAATTAATTAAAATATTTTAAATAAAATTATAATTTCCAAGATAACTCAAAAGTGAAACAGAAATCTCAGTCAAGCAAATTGGGAACTTGTGTACCATAAAATAGATTCGATAGCCCAGTTATAAACAAAGACCTAAAGAAAACATGTTAAGATACATGCGGGTAAACTTTATTGATCATTGATGATGCTGAATGTGCCTGACACGTTAAGATCGAGTCTCAAGTGTGAGAAAACTTAAAAAAGTCAACTTGTGTACCAACTGGAGAGTTCAGTGTTTTAAAGTGCTAACAACCGTCCGTTGATGCCTGCTGGAAGTGAGAGGCCCATAGACCCTCTGGCTCACTGGCAAGACAGAACATGGAAATGATCCTGTTCTCACCCACCAAAATGCACGGATGGTACATTACTATTGTTGACAGGCATAACATAATAATAAGTAATAATAAAGTAGATTACAAGATGCCTGCTCTTTTACTTTCTTCCTAGTAGAGGGGAAATCAGCAAATCTTCTCAGCACAAAGACATAGGAGGCAGTGCCAAACAGAAGTGGGGAACTCGGTGTATGTAAGAGGAAACAACTCTTTTCTGCAGTCTCAGGAGCAAGACGTGAGGAAAGATAACAGCCTACTGCATTTCATCATCCTGTACTAAAAATCCATTCCTGAAACATATTATTTCCTAACTCAAGAGCCAGTACAGCTCAAGTTTTACAGTAATGTAGAAACTATTAAGCACAAGTGCAACACACTTTTAAAGAAATGCAGGAAAAAAATCCCAAGCAAACTTCCCCCTTTCTCCTAGCCACTCCAATTAATTATCACAGCTTTAAGGAAACCAAGGACTTTGAGTGATGCAGATAAATTTGCCTGGTTTGCACGAAGAAAAACTGCAAAATATGAGGAAAACATTGTTTTGGGTGAAATCTTTCTAATGAAGACTATGATGTTTGAAACAATATTTTAATGATCAGTGTACTTTGATACTGAGTTTCTGCTCAATTTTTACATCCTTACTGTTTTTTCTCTTTGCCTTGGAAGGCATATTCTACATTTAAGTTAAATCTGGGATTTTTTGCATTTATTTATGTCTCTGGATGTTTTGAATGTTTGTCAAACAGTCCTTTAGTTGTGGGATAACTGCATTATGCCTTTTGTAATTAGGTCTTCCACATTGTAAGGGGCTTGTTGGGTACAGCGTCGGTCGGTAAGCACATTAGTAGCCAAGATGAATCATAGATGAGGATATGGGTTTGTGACTGTTGAGGTATTTTATTGGGGAGCTTTTCTGACTCTCTCTGTTTATATATATGAAGGAAAGGGATTAAATGCAAATATCACAGCCAGTGCGTTACTTATAGGTTAGGGGGTTATGTTTTTCATTTCAGTTGTTCTCAAAATCCAGTTGACTTATATTTATCAGGTCTGGCCAGAAAAAAAAAAAAAAACAATATCAAAACGTCAAAACACACTCCTGTCCTAATGCTGATTGGACAGCACAACTCCAGTCTGAGAAAAAACGCATTAACTAATAAATCGGTCTTATAAAAGTTTTAAATCCCACCATAGCTAATCAGTTCAAACAAGACATTTAGGCTGTAAACAGCTTTTAAAAGTAAACAAAGTTTTACATTAAGTGACAGCTACTATTACATTTTCTGCTTCTGAGTGTGAGAAAATTAATGTACCAAGAAAGTGCCTACTATTTAAAGGCATCTTGCTCCAGACATTTTTAACAACCAAAATTTGCAGTGAGTAGACCACTGAAGTGTCTCGTCATTAAATTATGCATTGTACATTAGAAACAGATGTACCACTGGAAACCTTGCATGACAGCACAGTCTTCAAGATTTGCCAATTAGGATGCTGCTAAAACAGAAGAGAATACATGAGTTACAGATTAGCTGATCTAGTTAAGAAAAAAGGACAGAAATGGAGCAACAGTTTTCTCTGTTCTGCTATAGAACATAAGTTTTGAGAATTAACTAGTGGATTGTTTTTCTTTTTTTAACCAGCAAAGCAAGGAGCACCATTTGATGGGGTGGACTGAAGCATTTCCTGAGGTTTTTCTCAACTTCTAAATGATATAATACTACACAATAGTAAAATGACACTTTTTTAAGATTTAGTCTTAATGTACTGATCCGAATTGAGAGAAAAATTTTAACAGAGGAAGAAATATAACAGTTGTTAAAGTTGTATTAAAACACTAGATACAAATATGCATAACTGGTTTTGTGAGGAGTGATACAACTTCTGCTATGCTTTAAGACCAAAATGCTGTAAAACATTTATGTATTTCACAACCTCAGTTTGTGGACTTTTTGTTTGATTTTAGTTAGGTAATGAGATATCATTTTGTAATTTTGTGGGTCACAATGGTTTTTATTGTATCTCTCAGAATTTTTCATATCTCTAAACCTCAGAATATTTATATTTTAGAAATTTCTATTTTAAGCAAACTACCTTGTGCAACCTTATACTTCATGTTACTTTATGAGACATGAGGCTAAAATGTGTAACTTCTCTCTTGTAAACAAACAGTGAAGACACCAGTTGCTTTTAAAAGAGGATTAAAAGGGTAATAAGAAACCTAATGTAGCCATGCCTTAGGTGCCTGATCCAATAGCTGTCAGAGTGCTCTATGTTCAGTAGATTTGGGAAGATGCATTATAAATAGCTTTACACAGGAAAGAGTTTGACTCTTTTTTTTTTTTTTTTTCATTTTTAAAATATTTCTTCCTGTTTCCAGTGCAATGTCTTCCACCATTACAGATTTTTTTCATGCTTCTCTTATCTTTTTGGGCTGACTACTCCATCCTCAATTCAGAAGTCTACTTTGAGTTCCCTGGTTACAGTTTAATCTGGCTGCTGGTCATTGTCTGCTTCGTAATGCTTATTTTTGGATAAAAAGCCCCCCCAAAAGTTTTGTGCCTTTGATCCAGACACACTGTGTAAACTCACATCCTACCAAGTGCTGTTTTCCAGATCACTTGCCAAAGATGGTCCATGGTGGCACCCCCCAAGCATTCTGGTTGTTTCATTTGCACTCTAAGAACCTCATGCTGAAGCTTTGAAAAGATAATGAAGACAATACCCAGTGCCTAATGACAGTTAGGAATATTATGATCAGTTTCTTGTCTATATTAACATTTTAAAACCATTGCAGTTATATTAAAAGTACTTTAAAGTGAACAACATTTAGCATTAAGATTGTTTCAAGGCATCTTTAGTCTTGCAGCAGGCTGTACGTTGGCTTCATCAAAACTTTAACTTATTTAAAAAGCACTACGAATACTGGAGAAATTATAGATCTAATGGTATTCATTAAAAGTGACTGAAAAGAAATGCAAGACTACATTGATACTGTGTCTCCACAATTACAGCCATCTAGTCTTACAGAAAGCCACTAACACTTGCTTTTATAACTCCTATTTTTCAAGAGCTGAAGTGTGGTATTCAGCTAGTGGGGTGATACAGGAAGATATCAGGACCTCACATGCTAAAAAATTGATGTAGCACTGAATTAGGGTAAAATGCTTGTCATGGCTGAGGAATAACAGGATAGTTATTAGTGGTGAAGAGCTGTTGTTGCGTCTGTTTGATGTGTTGTTTCCTATTCCACACAGCATTGCAAATTCTGCCTGTATGAACCCGCTTGTTTTAAGGACAACAAATATAATTATTTATGTATACGTATTTTCCTTCTCATGTTTAGCTTCTCTGAAATTTTAGCGGTAACAGCTGTTTTTCTTAACATTTTCCTAAATAATGTTCCTACACTATATGTGTATCTATTTTATATAATTCTTTTATCAGAGATTAGCAATTTTAAGAGAAAAAAATAAAGAAACAATGCAACACACAATGAACTCTAAGCAACAGATTTTGTTCTAGTAAAGCCCAGTACAAGCCAGTGAGTATATTCAAGGTTATTTTTGTTGTATTGTTGGTATTTATTTTTTTTAACCTACACTATGACTTATTTCTGAATAGGCCATTATCTGGACACAGGTTTTGTCTATTCAGGCAGGCCCAGTAACATCTGATTTGAAACAAAGTTAATGTTTCATACAATCATTAGCCTGTGATTAGCAGCATCCTTGTAGCAAACTACCCACAATGAACCACCCAATATTTTCTGGTCTCAGCACGGCAAAATACTCAGTGCCATGAAAACTATATCATTACTACTGGGCCCTAGGCAACTATCTACAGATTATTCTCCTACAGACAATCATGTGAGTGTTGTAGATTCTTACTGGATAAAAGCATGAATTACTTTAAGATAAATTATCTGCTTGCAGGTTAGCAGGAAGGCAAAGAAAAGTCTATTTTTACGAGTTAAATTAGGTAGGCTTGGCCATAGTCAGTGCACACCCATAAGGGGCCTCTGCTGTCTGGCTGTGTTGGCTCAGCTGCACACAAGCTAATTTTTCCTTTTGATGAAATATTAAAGAGTCACCTCACTCTTTTGTGGGTAAGTTACTAATAAAAGGTTTGATGCCAAACAATCCAAAGAGGAGTAGGGAAGAAAAGAGCAAACTCATTAAGAACACTGAGCTATCAGTCATTTTTAATAACCTCATTAAGAGAGAAAGACCTCAAATAATAACATGGATCCAGCCTTCAAAGCTCAATGATGAAACAAGCTTCAACACGGTCCTATGGTCCAGTAACAGTCCTAGGGCATGTATTATAAAAGAGCACGCTTCTCTTGCAAACACACTCTGAGCTGTGGGCCAATGTATGCCATGATGTGGAGAGCCATCAACAAAAGAAATATTGATAAATACATTAATAAAGCTGTTACATCAACATTTAGGAAGCCATGTTTTGGAAAGAGATTGAAGAGAAAATGTACTATGCCTGTATTAGGTACTTACCTTACAGAAAGAAGCTGACATATTTGCTGAGTCATGCCTCAATATGTGTCACAAAACTTTTGTCAATCCATTTGTTCAGCATTAGGAGTAATAAAACTGAAATCCATTCTGTAGCTTTATTTATTATTAAAAAAATATAGTTTGACGTCAAACATATGTGGGAGTAATGGTTTCTAGAGAAACTTATTTACCTGTTTAAAGCTGAATTTAGAATATGGTCTGTAATGTCCTTTTGATCCACCATTTCAGGTGGGAAGAGTTTAGTAAGTGAATAATTTACAAATTCCCAACTGTGACAAATTATATACTTCTAACTCCTTTCTTCCTCTGCTCTAGAAACAGAATGTATTATGTTAATGGTCCAGACTTTCATGTACTATCCCTAGTCTCAATGGTAGAAAGTCTCTGACAGTTTTTGATTTTGGAATCATTTAGCCTTGATTTGCATCTTTAGGCCAAGAGAAAACATCAGTCACCACTTACAATCTAGTTCCAACCCCCCCGCCATGGCAGGGACACCTCCCACTAGACCAGGTTACTCAAGGCTCCATCCAGCCTGGCCTTGAACACTTCCAGGGATGGAGCATGCACAACTTCCTTAGGCAACCTGTTCCCGTGTCTCATGGGAGAAATTCTTCCTTGTATCTAGTCTACACCTGCCCTCTCCAGGCTTCCAACCATTACCCCTCATCCTTTCACTGCAGACCCTTGCAAAAAGTCCCTCCCCATCTTTCTTGTAGGCCCCCTTCAGGTACTGGAAGGCCTCCCCAGAGCCTTTTCTTTTCCAGGCTGAACAAGCCCAACTCTCTCAGTCTGTCCTCGTAGGAAAGGTGTTCCAACCCTCTGACCATCAAAAGAAAGATAAATCACACAATTCTCTGTTATCCTGATACCTTGTGTAGGCAAAAGTATAGAGAGATGCTTTACAAAAGCATCATCAGATGATCATTACACAAAAGTCTGACATAACAGAAATACAGTATGCGATATTAATTAATCCTTCTTGCTTTTTTTTATTATATCACCATCTACATGCTTAACTTTAGGTGATTGTAGAGATGACAAATAGGACAGAGCATTTTTTAATATATATATATTTTTTTACAATGAGTAATATTACAAGATACAGAAGATTAAATGCAAAGCAAACGTTTTGCATATGGGTTCTAGGCAGATGTGTGATCATCTCAACCTGTTTCTATCTCAGGTAGGTTAGAAAGCTGAAGAAAAGTAATCATATTCCGTATTAGAACAAAAGAAATGAACCACCACTTTTAGCATAAAAAAGCTGAAATAGAAACAATGTAAAGGTTCATTATCAAATACCAGTGCTGGTATTGTAAACTTCAGCTTTCTATCAGCTAGTGAAAAGATACAACGGGTGAAATGTCAAAAAAAAGTACTAAAAAATCTCAACTATAGGCCTCAATGACAGAATTATTTTTTCTAATCTACACTAGACTGAAAAATCAGTACTTCACCATCACCTGCAAATGCAATTGTATGCTATGATGTGATAAAATATGGATTACTTAGGGAAAAAAAAAAAAGATTTAATAGATTTCACTATTGGGTTTTCTTCTGATTTGTAATGGAAATGAAATTTCAAATAGAAGTAGCAAGGCCTCAGACTGACAGAAGTACGCCTGATGGACTTCTTCATGACCCTAATTGAAGGAGGACTGGGTTCCTTAGCAGCCTCGGGGACTGTTGACTAACAAAAACACAAACCTAAAGAAATTATGCCCAAATTCTGTTAAAATAAGGTGCTTTACCATAGTTCTGGGCCCAGGAGTAGTGACTGTGGCCTCACCTGTGACAGCTCATTGAGTGGTGCCGTGTGCAAAAGACGCAAGAAGAGGTAAGCAGGCTTTGTTGAATTCAGGACGACTGGCTTCAAAAAGTCTCTGTTGAGGAAATGACCTCAACTCTTCAGAGGCATGAAAGGCTGCATGATTAAGGCAAGGCAGTAGAAGAGAGAGAACAGGAACTCCCACAAGGGTGTAACCTGGAAGCTGGTAACTTCTGGCAGCAGCAAGAAGGTGGAGGAAGGTTTATGCCAAGGCCTTGGTATCAAAGGAGCATGGACAAGTTCTGCTCCAGGGAAAGCATTACAGAGAATTACATAGACTGCAAAGGCTCATTCAGATTAGTATCTGTTGTTTCTCATCCACATGAGTAACACGGCTAGTGGGGACTCTGAGTTGACCATCAGTGACTACATAGTTCTGGATTCAGAGTTTAGGAGGACAGCAGTCCAGATGATAGTGTTCTTCTCAGTTCTTCAGGACAAGCACCTGATTAGTAGGAGACAGAGCCAGCAGACTAATGCCTGCCTGCTTAGCTGGTATGGCTAGCAAGACTGGCTTCTTTGAGTATGGTTTGAAAAAAAGGTTGCTATAAAGAGAGAACCTCCACCTGGCAAAGAGAGAGAAAAGAATATCTGTGAGCAAACTTGCTAATCCAGTGAGGAGGACTTTAAATTAGGTTCATCAAGGAACAGGGACAAGTAAAGAAAATACAGGTGGTGGAAGGCTACAAGGGAGGCTTGCAAATTCCTGTTCAGATGGGAGGATATTCAGAGACTTACATCAAGAATCTACATGTTGATGTAAGAAACTGGGGCAACAATCTCAAAGAATTGGAAGCCCATATGAAGTGACAGTGCCATAGTGTGATCAGAACAGAATCACAAAGAGTTGGTGGGAAAGCACACATGACTCTCATGGATGGCTATAGGTTGTTTAGAAAGGACAGATGGGGAAGATGAGGAAGGGGTGTTACACTATGTGTAGGAGAAGTTTAACTGCCCAGACCTCCAGGAAACTTCACATGCTGTCAGCAATCTTTGGACCAAGACCACAGAGGAAAGCACTAATGACGATGTGTTGGGAATCTGTTACAGGACCTTCCAAGGGGAACAAAATCATAGAATCATAGAATACCAGGTTGGAAGGGACCTCAAGTGGCATCTGGTACGATCAGATAAGGCTTTTTGCAAGCGACTAGTAGACTTCTGATAGCAAGGCCTGACCCTTATGAGGGTTTTCAATCTACCAGACATCTGTGAGAAAGACAGCATGAGCTCAGGCACCCGAAGAATCTTCTAAGCTGCATTTTGAGGCAGATTCCTAGGGTAAAGGGCCAAACACAAATTTCTGCTTCACCTCCTGCTGACAAGCAATGAAAAGCTGGTGATAAATACAGTCACAGACATACTTTTGGCTACAACGATGACTGATTTATTTGCTTACCTACAGAACAACACAGAAAGAGAAAGTTTGTAAGTGAAAATATTTTTTTAAATAGCATCTAACTAATTATTTAATAATTTAATAAGACAAGAAGACTTATATTCTTTGCCTCTTACATTAGCAGATAAATATAACCAATGAACATATGGTTATATACTTAGGAGATGTTTTCCCAGTTTCCAGTTGGAGCTGGAGAGTTTCTTTCTCCATTAACATTAGACCTATTTAGAGGAAAATAAGAAATTAAGGGAAGTAGAGGTCACAAGCAGAACATTAGTATATATTATTATATATTGGCCTTCCTTTTGGTTTATTCCTCCATCTGGGTGCTATGCTAAAAAAGCTGGAGGTGTGGTGACCCATCTCTAGAATAGCAAGAAGCAAGAACCTGGAATCTTGGCTCTTTCTGCTTTGAAAAGACAAATGGGATGTAAGTTTCAGTGGGCTGCTTCAACAGAGAAGATGTAAACTCAGTCTGTCTACTGCTTATGTTATAGTTGACTTTGTAGCCTGGTTTCATTGAACTGTGAAGAAGAATGATGGCACTTTATGGAAAAAGTTAGGACTTAAGGAGAAAAGATTTGAGAGAAGAAAATGAATGTGCTAGATGACAAAAAGGAGGAAATGAATCTGAGAAATTGTCATATGCATAAAAGAGCAACAGAATATTTCTGATAGAGGGCTGGAGGAGGGAGTACCAATTTTCAGTAATATTAGGGTGCTGTTGCCAGCTTTGATCATTATGAAGGGATAATATGCCCCCTTCCTCTGCAAGCTTGATAATAACCAGGCTAAATTTTTGCTTGTATTTTGGAGGATAGACTTTCTAGGCTTCCAGAAAGTTGTGTGTGTGTGAGCATGTGTGCCAAAATGTGGACTCAGTTATGTTAAATGTATGAGATATGAGAAGACGCTGCTTTCTTTTACTGTGACCAGAGAGAAGAATCCTTAACTATGAAAGAATTGATATAATTATGCTTCCTAAGGCATTTCATTACTATCCATTGGCTTCAACCTCAGCTATGGACAGTCCTTGCGCTACATAGCAGTGGACAGTCCTTGCGCTATATAGCAGTCTGAGACGGAAGGATAATGTACAATTTGCAATGAAAGTAGCACTTTTTTGTTAAAGAACTTATTCTTATTGAATGATCTTTTTTCCAGCACTTTTGCTTCCAGGTGGACTACAGAGAATCCATGGATAACAGAATAATATGCCTTTTTGTCTAATATGCATTATGAATGGATGGCTTCAAGACTACAACTATGCTCTATGCAAGCTTTATGTACAGCAGAATACCACAGATAAGGGATGAGATATGAATGAAGCTGGAGGATTCTCTGCTGCATTCCTTCTTACCCTGTAGCCACTACCTACCACAGATCCATACATTTTTTTACGCCAGTGGTGTTTCTATTGTCAGCTGTCTCACATGTGCCTAACCTGCATATAGGAGACTATTCACTAATCAATGACAAAGCTTAAACCCCGCAATTATTCTGTCCATAGTATCTGGATATAATTCAGGGGATTTCAGTTATAGAGCCTATATAAGCATTATTGCTTCCCTTGAAATAGCTAGTTTTTAAATTTACTCTGATATAATGCTCTCTTCTGTTGTTGCAATATCAAGTTTCCGAGAGTAACATTATTACTGTGATTTAAATCTCTGGGGGAATATGAAAAAAAAAAAAAAAAAACTTTTCAAACGTTTTATTTCTAAGTGAACTTATTTGGGCCTTTTTCTTCATTCATACAAACCACTACCGACAGAGAACTTAATCGTACCTCTGAAAACTTTTAATTGCTAAAATTTTGACCATTTCCTTATCAGAGAGAAGCACTTCTAGGGATTTAAACAAGCCTAATGCTGCCAAATGATGTCCTCCCCTGTTTTCTACTCTTTCTGAGACAGGCTGTGTTTTTGCTAGAGAATGCTGAGATCTGGATGTCAAGGAATGTGCTGGAAGGTAAGTTTTTCCACGTGATAGAGATAAATGTTTAGCTTTTGAGGTCTCTCTTTTATAATTCTCAAACTTTATTTTCCAAATGTGGAACAGAAGGAGTAACAAAAGTGCGTAAAGAGGGAAAGGTAAGCAATGTATCATAAATCTTAAATGCGTGTACGGTTACCAGGTGTGCACATCGTGGAAAAGCTGACACCATGTGCTTTTTATGTTCTAATTTCTCTTTGTTGCCTCACACTTCCAAGAAAGAAGCACCTATTGGAAGGCAGATCAGAGAAAAATGATGAAACAAGGGCTTCATGTTAACAGGATACAGACTTACTCACCCATAGGTCACTTGTACGGATAGCCAACAACAATACACCTGGAGTCACTTCTCTTTGATGCCTGCTAGGTAGGATATATGAGTGAACTAAGAGATCTTTGATTCTTAAGGATGTGTGCTTGCTGCTTACTTCCCAGCTTTCCTGACAGATGCAACGGAGGCCAAGATGGAAAGGTGACTGGCAGTAGTCTGTAAGGAACTGGGTCTTTGGACCTTGGGTGATGTATCTTGCCTCTTTTAGACATTTTGACGGAGAGACGACCGTAAGACTGGAGCTCAGCATATTTGTCAAGCTAATGATTGATAATTACTAGTAGGGCTCCCTATGAAGATTTTCTGAGGTCACTAACAGGAAACAGGGTAGTTTTATAAATGCAATTTTGCTGTGAGCAACACACTAGACATAAAACATCCAATAAAGGACTGTGGGATATACTAACCTAAATGAGACAGTAAAATAAATGAGACTCACAACTCACACCTCAGCTAAGTGTATATCTGATGTCCTGGTCAGGAACTCATGATTGGTCATTTTGTTCACTTATAAATGACAACAGATAAGTTAGACCTCAAAGGAGAAAGTAATAACCAGACACTAATTCTCTTTCTCCTATTTCCTCCTATTCCCCATCCCACCCAGGGGATCCAATTCTTTTAAGTACTGTACAACACTCCTAGCACAGAAGTCAGGGGCACATTGCCAAAATATGACCAATGATCATCAAAAGAATGAAAAAGATCCGTGTGAGTGGATTCTGAGCAAGGATCTAAGGCAATGTTCTCCAATGGCTCATAATAATTGTAGTAAAATTTTTGTTTGTTTAAATGCAAAAGTTGTAGTGCTTTTCTCGGAAAAACAAAAAATCATTATTTTCAAAATCTTTTAAATAAAGGGATTTCGGAGGGCTAAATTCTTTTATGTAAACAAATGTTAGAAATCTGTGTGAAACCAGAATACAGAAAAGAACTTAAATTCAAACCGTCTTGTTTGGCTGACTGCAGTCAAAACCAAAGCTTTAAATCAACATAAATGTAATAGTACTCAAAATTCTACTTCCAAAAATGTATTCAACTTGCTGCTATAAAAACAAAAGTGGTTTTTTCATACTTGTTAGTTTCTGCCAGCTCTCTTCAGCCAAAGTCCCAGGATTCATTTTTCTCCTACCATTGTTTTATCTCAAAACTTTTTCAGACATTGTGTTTTATTGTTGTTGCCATGAAGCTTGCTAGGCCACACACTAATCTCAGAAGGAAAAGGGAAACATTATATCTTACCTCCGCAAGAATTTTAGATGTAGAAGTTTGTAGTTTCGAGAAGTTTACTCGAATGCATTTGACTGTCCTCTGTGACACTCACTGACAGGCTGACTTTGACAGCAAATAGGTGCATCTCTTCTGATTTTAGAGGGAAAGAAACTAATTTATTTCCTGTTCTTTAGTTTAACTATTAGGTTATGAAAGTGTTTTCCTCACTTGTATTGCCCTTCACTGCATGTATTATAATTCACTGCAATTATTGACCTTCACTGCATAAGGACCCATAAAGATCAAGTTCAACCCTGCTCTTCACAGGACTATCTAAAAATAAACCATGACACTAAGAGCATTGCTCAACTCTCCTTGAACTCTGGCTTCTCAATCTTCTCTTCTCCAAGCTGAACTAGCCAAGAGACCTCAGTGCTCGTCATAAGTCTTGCCCTCAAGTCCTTTCACCATCTTGGTTGCCCTCCTCTGGACACACTCTAACAGTTTGATGTGCTTCTTATATTAAGGAGCCCAAAACCGCACACACAGTACTTGAGGTGGGGCTGCGCCAGTGCAGTGTAGAGTGGGACAACGGCCTCCCTTGACTAGCTAGCGATGCTGTGCTTGATGGACCCCAGGACATGGCTGGCCCTTTGGGCTGCCAGGGCACACTGGTGGCTCATATTCAACTTGCCACCAACCCAAACCCTCAGATCTCTTTCCGTGGGGTTGCTCTCCAGCCTCTCATGACCCAATTTGTACGTGTAACCAGGATTACCCTGTCCCAGGTGGAGAATCCTGTACTTGCTCTTGCTAAATTTCAAACGGTTGGCGATTGCCCAGCTCTCCAGTCTATCCAGATCTCTTTATAAGGCCTCTCTATCTTCAAGGGAGTCCACAGCTCCTTCCAGTTTAGTATTATTGGCAACCTTACTTAATGTACATTTGAGTCTTGCATCCAGATCATTTATAAAAACATGAAAGAGCATTGGCTCTAAAATTGAGTCCTGAGCTCAACTTGAGTCTATTAAATGATTGGTTATCAAATAGTATGCATATTCGGACATTTACATAAACAGCAGCAAGCCCAACTATACAGTTAAGTCTAAGATGTGCATAAAGGTTATTTAGGGGTTGAAACATTATGACTATCTGTGTGGATAATGAAATCAGATTTTTCAAGTTCTGGATACAAATACATTGAATTAGTTCTTTAAATATGCCTACTTTTTCAATAGATCTAATAATCAACAATGTCCCTCAGATCTTTTAAATTTCGATAGTTAATAGCCAATAACAACAACACTGGTTTGCACATTGCAGTAGGAGGTAAGAAAATGAAAAACAGGGTTGTTAAAGAGCATTAAAGAGGGATAGTAATTCTAATAAATGTTCTTAGCTTGTGCTCTTTCGCAGCTTGTGGCTAGTCAATGTGATCAACTGCAATACGCTGTATCAATTAAAGGACTTTTTAATTTGTCCTTCTTTCATGAATCATTTGCCTATCTACCATCTACTTTTCTTCCAAACGGTCTGTTCATTTTGAATTTCCACCACTGTGCATGTCAGAGAAGCATGTTTCTTTTGAGAAAATGAGTACTTCTAAGTTCATTTCTCTTTCTCTTTTACGCTTATCCTCAAAGTTCAGACTTCCTAAACTTTAAAACAGTATAGTGCATTTAAATTTCTTTTGGTCTTTTACTGTTTCTTCGTGTAATTCTACCATTACTTTTCTCATGTCTATTCAGGAAATCATTTATTATACCTATTTGTAAGGAGTTCCTAAACAGAAACAGATGTGTGCAGTACATTTCATGTGTCTTGATACACTATCTGTGTGACAAGTGTTCAGTAGATCTGATGAATGCTATGCGTACAACATTTCTTGTGAATGCATTATACATTTTATCCATGTACTATGAATACTCAGCATTTCCAGGAATTGCCCAAAAATGTGTCCAAAGCTTTTAATTTTCATTGGGACAAAGAAAGAACTGCGGGAAACTGCATTGTTTCATTGCTCTTGGTTCAGGTTCTTCCAGTTCCTGATGGACTATGTCAACTCTAACAATCAGTTTGAACCTAGAAATGTGGATTTGTAGAGCAAAACCATTCATATTGAGAACCTGATGTTAGTACTGTGGCATTTCAGATTTTCTGTTTCAGCAATTGGAATGCATCTTCTGGATTTGTTTAATCCAAAATTCATATGTTCTGGGAGTGCTCTGTGATATCAAGCAAAACATGATAAATGGGGACAAGTGGAATATTTGCTTCAAGATCACACCCCTGATCCACACAAAAGTCGAATGTAGATATACGCATAGACTTTTGGTTATGTTTATCTGATTTTCTACTTCTTGCAAATCTTTTCCAAATAATTGTTCTCCTTTACATATCTTTAGTTTCTCTGTCTACATTTATTTATTATTTTATCTTGTGGAACATTTTGTTTGAATTAAATTTACATGAATGCAATGAGTTAAGTTATGTTTAGAGGCTTATAGAGTTTAGCTGAAAAAAAAAAAGGACTAAATTTATCCCTTTTGTTCTTGGAACAATGTTCTTTTCCTTATAAAAATATCTTGTGGCAGAGGGATTTAGGAGCAATAAGAAATGGTGATTTTTTTTTTAATTTTTTTTTTTAGCTTTTATAGAGGAAGAAAGGACAGATTTTTACCTAAATGTCAAGGAACAAGGAGTCTGGACAGTCCTAGTCTTTGTACAAGTGACAGGAGAAACAACAATGTTGTTGACAGAAACTGAGCACAGCAAAATGAATCAAAAAAGTAAACTATGGAGCTTAGTTAGTGATGGGTAAAAAGAATCACAGAATACATGGTGTTCGATCAGTAGCATACATGAGTCTGCTTCTTTTTGGAGTCCCTGTGCCTCTGAACAGACTAAAACCAAAACTGTCATCATGAAACAGTTGACAGATGGCTTTTATGAACTGTAGAATAAATTTGACATACAATGTTTTTGAAGATCACTGTATGGAATAAACCAGCCTGGAATATTTTTTAGATTAATTGTTGTGACTGTGATCTTCCACTATGGTTATAAATATTCTTTCTTTATTTTTGGGTTGTGTGTTTTCCTTTTGAACTTTCCCTTTGACAATAAGACTTTATTCTTAGTATGCAATTTAGACAGCTTATGCTTAATGAAACGTAGCACACTTTTTCTGCCTCTGACATGTCTTGTACTGCACAGCCTGTGTCTTATGTTTCAAGACATCTGAGTAAAAATGAAAAATAAGCAAGAGAGCTTGTGGGTTTTTCTTGTCATTAAACCATAATCTTACGCATTGCTGAAAAAATAGTTTTGAAATACATTTATAAAATATTATGTTTTCTTTTCCGTTAATTTAGACTAAAATATCTTTTCAAATATTAATTTTGACATGCACCTATAGTCATATACATAATATCCCTAGAAAGTAAATTAAAGGTGTTTAATAGCCAACATATGCAATGCTGCTTTTGACTCTCTTTAGGTTGTTGTTACCTGTTGATCACAGCTTCTGCAGTACTGGACAGAACTCCAATGTTTTAAAAGAAAATGTAGCCAAATTTCCAAGCTGAGTTATGGGAATATTCATCCTCGCTCCTACCATGCACACTCCTCTATTAGAACTGAAACATAGAAGAACACTTGTCACATATAATTTCATAAATACAAACCAAAATCTTTTAAAAATTTGAAGAATTAAATCCCAAAATGTTCAGCTTTATTCTTGCTTTGTCTGTGATTTCTTGAAACTCTCTTACTTTCGGGCCAAGTACAAGGACCTGCACCTCGACTGGGACAAATACAGGCTGAGCAACGAGTGGATCGAGAGTAGCCCTGTGGAGAAGGACTTGGGGGTGTTAGTTGATGAGAAGCTCAACATGACCTGGCAATGTGTGTTTGCAGCCCAGAAAGCCAACAATTAAAGAAGCAGACCAGCAGGCCGAGAGAGATGATTCTCCCCCTCTACTCCACTGTCATGAAACACCTCTTGGAGTACTGTGGTTCCACTCTAGAGCCCCTAGCACAAGAAAGTCATGGACCTGTTGGAGTGAGTCCAGGGGAAGACCATGAAGGTGATCAGGGGGCTGGAGCACTTCCCCTGTGAGGACAGGCTGAGAGAGTTGGGGCTGTTCAGCCTGGACAAGAGAAGACTCTGGGGAGACCTTACTGCGGCCTTCCAGTACTTAAAGGAGGCCTGCAGGAAAGGTGGGGAGGGACTTTTCTCAGGGGCATGTAGTGATAGGGGAAGCGGTAATGGCCTTAAACCGAAAGAGGGTAGATTTAGATTAGATATTAGGAAGAAACTTTACTGTGAGGGTGGTCAGACACTGGATGAGGCTGCCCAGAGAAGCTATGGCTGCCCCCTTCCTCAAGTGTTCAAGGCCAGGTTGGACAGGGCTTTGAGCAACCCGGTCTAGTGGAAGGTGTCCCTGCCCATGGCAGGGCGCTGGAACTAGATGATCCCTTCCAATCCAAATCGTTCCATGATTCTGGGATAGAATTATTTTCAGAATTAAAAGAAAGAAGAAAAAAAGCTATGAAGTCCTTTAATGGAATTAAATTTCAGAGAGACATCTTTATGCTAGTGTGGATATAATTTCTTTTGTCTGTGTGTTTATGTGTTTCATTTTAGTATGCATCATTTTTTTACATACTGATATATGTGGTTTACTTTTTGTATGCTTTTAATTTAGCAGGGCAGTACTTTCCATTAAAAGATGGCTCTCATTACAAGGAATATTGTTATGGAACTGTGTGAATTAAGCTTAATTCTCACTCATTTTAAAAGAAATACTTTGGAAACAAATATATCAAAGCACAGGAAAGTGGTTAGAAGGCATTTTGTTTTTTAAACAGATGAGGAAATTCATGTGACGAGTGGGGCCTCTGGGGCAAATAAAGCAATCAAATAATGTTAAATGTCATTGTGGAATCTATGTAAATTACCTTGCTGATCTATCTGCAGCTTTCTGGCTTTTCTTTAATGACCACTTGTCCTTTCCCTTCTACTGAGGAAATTATGACTTTTTTTCCTCTAAAATCGACTAGTTAAATGGAGAAACTGTTTCATTCTTCCTCTGGATGCTAGATACAAAATACACGTCACTACCATAAAAAGAAACAGCCCATTCTATGGAAAGTTCTTCACAGAACAAATTCCCTGTCCCTCCCTCTAGCTTCAAATCCTATATTGATCTTTTGTTGCCAAAATCTTGCTTATATCAGTTTCGGCTTTAGGAATAGGGTTTGATGATCTCGGTCTGATTCCTAGTGAATAGCTGCGCATATTGCAAGAAAACTTCTTAGCAGATGCCACTGAGTTTCAAATGTGTAGAAAACCTTGGTAAAGGTAAAACTAGCCAAAAGGACAAGAATTCAGAACTGTCCACTCATTCTCCAAAGCAACATCTTCTAAGAAAATGCAGGAAGTTTCTCATAAGATTCAATGAGGTTTTTGGCTAATGTGTCAATTATCTTGTCAGGTTACACTTCTATCGTAAGAAAATGAACGACTGTTTCTTTAGAACTCTCATGAATTCTATATGCTTGTAGAAGGCAAGACAAAAAAATAATGATTAATTCCTCTAAAATCCATGGGAAAAAAAGAGCTGAATTTTTAATCATTCTGTTCCTTAAGCCCTATTTATCTTTCTTTAAATACCTATATATCTGTATCTGGAGTAAATAATCACTTGTAGACTTAGGCCCTGATTTTGCTAATTCAGATAATCAGCACCCTGGACCCATGAGGAAATTAGTTCAACTCAATGGAGTTTTTTTAAGGGAACACTGCTTGAACTATGGAATTCATGCCTACATGAATTGAAATGTTGTTAGGTCTTCTAGCCTAAACTTCTTCTAAAAGATGAAACTTTCCTTTGCTTTTAATTTCACCTGAAAATATTCTTTAAAAATTACAGAAGAGATATTTCAGGATTTAAATTTGTTGAAATTGTACAGCCACAAGGAAATATTTTCTTTCTTAACACAAAATTTCTCATTGGTCTTTGAATTTTAAAGCTGTCATATAACGGAACATTATTTGTCATGATAGTAAGTGGTAGGATTATGTTTTGGTTTGTTTTTTTTTTTAACTCAGAAATAAAAATAAAATTTAGATTATTAATTCTAAAAAGAACAAAGAAGTAGCCTTCTGCAGGAAAATGGGTATAATACTCAAGTACGCTGTGGGCTTAGTGATGGTTTAGAAAAATTAACAATTTACTCAGAGGTTGATAAGGACATTGATGAATCAAAACTAAGGCGCTGCTGTTAATTACAGTATTTTATGAGCTAAATATACCTTAAAGCCCAACAACACTTAATCCTGGCCAAATATCTGTTTCTGGGTCAAGAGTTATGTCCCTTCAGAACTTCAAATTTTGTGTTACACAATTTCTGATCCGTTAGGCTTGAGACATCAATGTCTTGGTTACTGGACTTTTAAACTCAGTGGCAGGCTTTTAGCCTTTCGTCTGTTGTGCCAAACACAGCCAGTATTGTCCAAGCCAGCTGGACAGAAAAAGCAGACCTGTCTGGCTGTTCTGGCAGGCAGAGGTTCACAGCTGGTCTCTCTATAGCTGGTCTCTGCTAGATCTCCAAGTAATTAGCAATTTCGGCCTGATGAAAGGCTTTTAAATGGGAGGAGGCGCCTGAACCAGACAGTAAATCAATGGCCCTTTACCATTGTTGGGCCTAATCATGGAACCATAGACTGATTTGGGTTCGAAGGGACCTTAAAGATCATCCAATTCCTCTGTCTCATGGGCAGGGACACCTTCCACTAGACCAGGTTGCTCAAAGCCCTGTCCAACCTGGCCTTGAACACTTGAGGAAGGGGGCAGCCACAGCTTCTCTGGGCAGGCTCATCCAGTGTCTCACCACCCTTACAGTAAAGTTTCTTCCTAATATCTAATCTAAATCTACCCTCTTTTGGTTTAAGGCCGTTACCCCTTCTCCTATCACTACATGCCCCTGAGAAAAGTCCCTCCCCACCTTTCCTGCAGGCCTCCTTTAAGTACTGGAAGGCCGCAGTAAGGTCTCCCCAGAGTCTTCTCTTGTCCAGGCTGAACAGCCCCAACTCTCTCAGCCTGTCCTCACAGGGGAAGTGCTCCAGCCCCCTGATCACCTTCATGGTCTTCCCCTGGACTCACTCCAACAGGTCCATGACTTTCTTGTCCTAAGGACTCCAGAGTTGAACTCAGTACTGCAGGTGGGGTCTCACAAGAGTGGAGTGGAGTAGAAAAATCAATATCCTTGACCTGCTGGCCACACTTCTTTTGATGCAGCCCAGGATGAGATTGGTTTTCTGGGCTGCGAGCATACATTGCTGAGAGGACCCACATTTTCCCTAGTCTTCCTTTTATCGCTGATGGACCTATAGAAGTTTTTCTTGTTGCCCTTAATGTCCCTGGACACACCTAATTCCATCAGAGCTTTGGCTTTCCTAACCTGATCCCTGGTTGCTCTCTGTATTTCTCCCAGGCTACCTGTTCTTTCTTCCACCCTCTGTAGGCTTCAATTTTGTGTTTGAGTTTGTCCAGGAACTCCTTGTTCATCCATGCCGGTCTTCTGGCATTTTTGCCTGACTTCTTGTCATTCCTGAGCTTGGAGGAGGTGATCCTTGAATATTAACCAACTTTCTTGGGCCCCTCTTCTTTCTAGGAAGCTTGCTGTGTGCCCTCCTCGCTGCCCTAAGGATCTTTAGTTCCACCATCTCATGATTACTGCAGATAAGGCTTCTCTTGAGCTTCACATTTCCCACCAGCTCCTCCTTGCTGGTGAGAACAAGGTCCAGCATAGCGCCTCTCCTGGTTGGGTCCTCTGTCACTTGGAGAAGGAAGTTATCATCAATACATTCCAGGAACCTCCTGAATCGTTTATGCCCTGCTGTGTCATCCCTCAAACAGATATCAGGATGGTTGAAGTCCCCTATGAAGAGCAGGGTTTGTGAACGTGAGGCTGCTCCTGTCTGTTTACAGAGGGCCTCATGGTCTTGGTCTTCCTGGTCGGACAGCCTGTAGCAGACCTCCACTATAATGTCACCTGTCCCTGCTCTCCCTTTAACCCTGATCCATAAGCTCTGAGTTGGCTCCTCATCCATCCTCAGGTGGGGCTCCATGCACTGACACTCATCATTGACATTGAGGGCGACACCCCCTCCTCGCTTCCCCTGCCTGTTCTTCCTAAAGAGCCTGTATCCGTCCATTCCACCCTTCCAGTCACAGAAGCCATCCCATCACGTCTTCACTATGTCAATAAGATCATAGCCCTGCAGGTGTGCGCACATCTCTAACTCCTCTTGTTCATTCCTCATGCTATGTATGTTTGCATAAGAGGCATTTAAGACTTACTGACTGGAGTGGCTGGAATTCCTTTGTGCTGCTCTTCAGGTGCTCTCCTGCCGACCTCTAATCCCTCTCCAGGCTCTGGCATCTATCACTGGAGCTGGCATCAAAGTGGTAGGATTGTGCTGGAATGAAGTTTCCCCTCCTTTAGTTTAAAGCACTCTTCACCAGCTTGGCAAGCCTACAACCAAAGATGCTCGTCCTCTTCTCTGACAGATGGACCCCATCAGCCCCCAGTAGACCAGGTTTCTCAAAGACAGTCCCATGGTCTAAGTAGCCGAAACCCCTGGCTGTGGCACCAGTCCCATAACTAATTGTTGGTTTGCCAGATTCGACTGTCCTTTTCAATCCTCTTCCCTTTGACCAGGAGGACTGACAAGAAAACTACCTGAGCTCCAGAGTCCCTTACTGCTGCTCCCAGGACTCTGTAATTCTTCTTGGTACTCCTCAGACTGCACCTGTCTGTATCACTGGTGCTCACGTGAAACAACAGCAGTGCACAATAGTCAGTGGACTGCCCAAGGCTTTGTAGTCTCTTGGTGACACACCTGACACAAGCCCTTGGTAAGCAGCACACATCTCTAGAGAGTGTGTCAGGTCACCAGATGGGTGACTCTCAGAAGTGAGTCACTAACTGCTATTGCCCATCACCTTTTCTTAGTTGCACTCGTTGTTATACTGGGGACAGATCAGGCTGCTGCTCAACTCCAGCATCTCTCCTGATGTGATGGGTCTTTTTGACTGCAGAGTGGTGAAGTGGTTCTGCAACGGCACCTCAGGCATTGGGGAAAGCCTCTTCCTTCCTGCAGCTCCTTGTTGTTGCAATCTTCCATTCTTCTTCATTATTGGCTCCCTTCCCTTCCCTTCCTTCCCTTCCCTTCCCTTCCCTTCCCTTCCCTTCCCTTCCCTTCCCTTCCTCCTTCCCTTCCCTTCCCTTCCCTTCCTTCCCTTCCCTTCCCTTCCCTTCCCTTCCCTTCCCTTCCCTTCCCTTCCCTTCCCCTCCTTCCCTTCCCTCCCTTCCCTTCCTTCCCATTCCCTTCCCTTCCCTTCCCTTCCCTTCCCTTCCCTTCCCTTCCCTTCCCTTCCTTCCCTTCCCTTCCCTTCCCTTCCCTTCCCTTCCCTTCCCTTCCCTTCCCTTCCTTCCCTTCCCTTCCCTTCCCTTCCCTTCCCTTCCCTTCCCTTCCCTTCCCTTCCCTTCCCTTCCCTTCCCTTCCCTTCCCTTCCCTTCCCTTCCCTTCCCTTCCCTTCCCTTCCCTTCCCTTTCCCTTCCCTTCCCTTCCCTTCCCTTCCCTTCCCTTCCCTTCCCTTCCCTTCCCTTCCTTCCCTTCCCTTCCCTTCCCTTCCCTTCCCTTCCCTTCCCTTCCCTTCCCTTCCCTTCCCTTCCCTTCCCTTCCCTTCCCTTCCCTTCCCTTCCCTTCCCTTCCCTTCCCTTCCCTTCCCTTCCCTTCCCTTCCCTTCCCTTCCCCAGGAGAAAGGCACTTCCCTCAGCCTGAGGTTTGCACTGCAGCCTCTCCCTTCAGCAGCTCCGGCTGGGTGGACACATCGGCCACCGCTGGGAGTAGATGGTGCAGACCCCCCCCCAGCCGGACCTGCAGCCTTTGCTCTCAGGTGGGTGCCCACCATTCTGCCTTGAGGGCCTTGCCAGAGAAGTGCCCTTGGCCTGTGAGGATGGTCACAGAACGGTGCCGCGTTGTGGGTTCCTGTGTACTTCAAGCCTTTCTCGCTCGGACAGGGGAAAGCGCCTTCTTCGAGGAGGCGCCCTCCCTACGCGCCCGCCCGCGCCAACCGCCCCGCGGCGCCCTGCCCGCCCTTTTACCCCCTGCTTGCCCGCTCTGGGCGCTGGTGCACCCCAGGCCGCTTTCTGTGGGAGTGATGGGGGTGGCGGTTGTCCGAGCAGCGCCCAGGCCCCGCCCGCGCCTTCCGCAGGAGATGCCGGCCCCTGGCGGCTTTCCCCGCTGCGCCGGCGGTTCCCCGCCTCAGGAAAAATCCGCGGTGCGCCGAGGTCTGCCGCTCCTCACAAGGCCGGGCCGGGCCGGGCCGGCCACGGAGCAGCTCCCCTCGGTGACTGACCGACATGTGTACTACGGTAGATGGCACACACTTGTTCGGTCCCTGATTCCTTAATGTTCAGCTTTTTACGCACTGAGTCTTAAGGGGAACTTCTTCGTAGAGCTGGCCAAGGTCCTGACAGAAGTTGATGACAGGAATTCTACAGCTAGGTATTTTAATAGCTTATTTGTTAGCGGGGGGGGGGGGGGGGGGGGGGGGGGAAGAAAAAAAGAGTAAACCCCAAACAACAACAACAATCCGACCAAACAACAAAAGCAAAACAAGCAAAAAACCTCCGAGAACGCCAAAGCATATTCTCCCTTTATATATTCAGAATGGATGTGCAAAGGAAACTGAACATGCATAACTGTTCTATGTAATCCACACTTCAAGCTAAAAGTTTAGGCTTCCATTGCAATTAGTGGGTAGAGCAAACAAGGCTGTAGTTCTGATGCTTTAAGACAATGATATTCATGTCCCCTCACAATATGTGAATACATTTTCAGTAGAGGAGCAGGTTCCATAAGATGCGGACGGTGCTTTCTTACGGTCACCTTCTGGACAACAGTTAAAAACAGTTTATGAATGCTCAGGCATCTATGGATTGTTAAGTAAACATTTTTAGCTA
>NC_141419.1:38058633-38157887 GCF_034619465.1 Leptosomus discolor | reverse complement strand
TATCTTGACTAAGTATGAATTAGAAAGGGTAAGTAACCAGGTGCTTGATTTATAAATTAAAGCAATGCTTAGAGCTCTTGGTCGGTGTCCATTATGAGGCATTCTGGGCAATGGCTCTAGTGAGAATTTCAGGCACCAGTAAGGCCTTATTGGACAAAATCTAAGTTTCTTTTGCAGTGAAAAGTGCAGTGTGGGTTTGAGTGGGGAACTACATCTTGTGTTAAAGTCCTGCAGGAAAGCTTACAAACTTTTACAGACATTGTATTATTTTAAAGACGTCCTTAATTTTATATACAGATATTCCCAGTTGGTAATAATACCTATTCATGGAGAGAAATCTCCTTTCCTAGAAAAGATTTCAGCTGCCTTTGAATCCCTCTCTCTAAGTGCGACAGTGTCAAGTGTTACTTCTGGCAATTATTTGAATATTTCCATTCACATTTAGGTTTATCAAGATCCGTTGAGCATGAAAGGTAGAACATCTTGAGCCAAAACTAAAACTTTCCTCTCATGTGTTATATTAATTTGCTATAATCTCTGACCACTTTTCAGGACAAATAAGTGGAATCCAGAGCCCAGGTATGTGCAGTATTTTGCATGTCAGTAGGACTTCGGAAACCAACAGAGTTATGAGACTATGACCTGTCTTTAGCCACAACTTTTCACATTTCTCCTGCATCACTCAGAACAAAGTAGAGATGATCTACATGAAAGAGATTTTTCTTTTATGCATATTAACTAGAAAAAATTTCACTTAACCCTTCAGAGTAACTACATTTTGGGAAAGTGATTTGCTAGTTGATAGCTAATTGCAAACCGATAAGTTTTAGGCAACTGGAGAGTGAGGCAGTCAAAGTTAGAGATTATCTTTGAAAACAATTTCAAACAATTTCACTTGCTGGAGCATCAGCTGTGAGGTGTGGGAATGTACTAGAGCTTCTTTTAAGGAATGGTGTAGGGACTATTCTATTAGACTTGAGATTGCCCTCACAAAGGAAGATACAGAGAACCTGAGCATAATCATATGTAAGTAAATCTTTTTGACCAGTTCAAAGTCTGTGACTGTGAAATTGAACTTCAGGATCTTTTTTGCATTTTTAGATTTTGTGCTATTCTCCTCTCTCTCCCTGAGGTTCTGTTCAGTCTGAATTTCAGTGCAGTGTAGCTGACACAATGGGACATATTTTTCCATTATATATGTAGTGCCAGAAAACCTTTTGACGTCAATGGGAGTTCTGTGTATGCCTGTCAGGGAAGAATTTGCTCTGCTGTGGTTTCCCTATGTTATTGTATATTTTCCAACAATAATAAAGTGCAGCCTCTGTCTGTCTTTCAAAATGCAGCTTTGCCATCCAGATTTCAGAGGCTTTGGCCAGGCTGTTGCTCAGTATGGAACTTGGAAAAAAGAAGGAAAGATTCACATGTACGCAATAGAAGTACAATGTTCTTGTATGAAAACTTCTGTTCACATGCATGAGGGGGTGGGAGGATTTGCCAATTTAACAGTTAGGTAGACTTTTTATACAGTACCATATGACACCACAAACTATGTCCCCACATCACAAGTCTCTCAGAAATTGTGGATACATTGATACATACTATTTGAAGTGAAAGAAAGCTGAGAAATCAGTATTTTATATTGATCAACATAAAAACTACTTTATAGATATTGTGGCCTGTAGATCAGTTGAAACTTACTGATTTGAGTGTAAAGTCATTGTTTTAACAGCTTTACAATCTGCCTAAATAAGCTGTAAAGCATGTGTACTGTATATAATTATCTCTTCTGGTTTGGCTTCACAAACCAGGGTTTGGAAGATGTTCAAATTTATAGATTTGTTTAATTAAAGTGTTTTAATTAGCCTACTGGTATAGTCATTCACTCATCATGTAACTAACTTCCAAGATGCTTTATGTGCACATTTCTTATCAACTACATTGTATGTTTTTGTAGATCTTATCTTTCTTTTTTCAGTGGATATGAGAAAATGTTTATTTTTGTTATTACTTTTTCCTTTCATGTCTGATTACAGATCAATATGTTGAATCGACTGAAGCATTCAGAAGACTGTATAAGCTCAAAAAAATAAATTTTTTTTCTTCTTCAAAAGTAAAGTTTAGTTAGAAGCCTATGTCATATTTTGATCAGTGGATTGGGGTATAACAGAAGAAAAAAAGGATGTAATTGACACTATTCATTACAGTATCTGTACTTGAGCTAAGAAAATTAGTGAGTAATTATCAGTAAAATTGCAATATTACAAAGCTGAACAGGTATTTGTTTGCTTTTGGAGTAAAATGGGTTTAAGCCGTGGAATTACGGAAGGATACCTTTGTTTCTCTTTTCCATGATGTTGTCCGCTACACTTAGATCTTCTTATTTTTTTCATTTAGACCTGCATATATATCTTAAGGATCACATATCTCCTTGTTTTTCCAACAATGACTGGGAGACAACTAGAAGTAAAAGCGGGAGTATTCATATTTTCATGAGCTGTGGTCAGACACATTTTAAATACTTCCTTTTTATTTTTAGCTGATTCCAGTTCATTTAGGTTTCTATTTAAAATTAAATATTTATGCATTATCTTGAGTACAAAGGAAATCAATTACTCATGGGATTCTGAAAAACTTGCAGTAAGCAAAAGGAAGGCAGGCTTATGGCTTGATAAAAATTACTTAGAATGACTCAAAAATAATAGGGTAATGTTCTTGTTAATTTTTACCAGTTTAAAATTCTTCAATTGTTAATCTGGTTTAATTTATATTTACAGTAGAATCTTTTCCTGATACTTTTTTTTTTTTTTGGTGTAGAGCTTTTGGAATTAGTTTTGTTGTGCTAGAAGTATAGCCCAGTCAAATGCTGGATTGTAGATGTCTGATCCATAGCTCATTATTAATACTTATTGTGTCATGCTTTATCTTCAGTGCATGGAGAGTTTATTTTTATTAGAACTCAAACTGAAAGAATGGCTTATTAGGTTGAGGTGTAGATAAATGATGTGAACAGTGTGATGTACATAAATAGAGAATATTTATTCATTATCACTTGTAAGGCAAGAAGTAGAAGAAAATAAAAAATTAGCAGGCACCACGTTTTCAAGGCAAGTCCTATTTCTGTGGAACATGTAACTGAATCACGGAACTGAATAGCACAAGGTTTTCTGGAGGCCAAAAGTACAAATGAGTTCAAACAGTGAGGCAGGCTAACCACGGAAGAGAATTCCCACATGAAGGCTATTAATCCAAAGATCTCAATACAATCATTAGCTCAGAAAGATTTACAGTTCAGGTTGTCAGAAATAAACCAGTGGAAGTAATCATGGCAGCCTTTCTTGTTCATATACTCTTTTCTTAAACATACAACTCTTGGCTACTGTTAGAACCAACATTTTCGAATTAGATGACTTTTTCATCTCAGCTTGTACAGATATTCTGTTGCTACACATGTCTGAGCTGCAGAGGGCTGCCAGTCAGCCTGGAATGTTGGTTAAGTTAGTAACCATCATGTGCGCTTCTCTTTTAAACCCATTGAAAACATCATTCAGAAATCAATTGCATCTGTAAGGGTGAATATGAACTACACCACAATGAAAATATAAGCCAGAATCAAATCAGAAAGAACAAGTTTATCTGCTAAATGAATATAGTATCTTTGATTCTGTGAGCTTTGAGCCAGGCAGTGGCAAACATGACTCTAGAGACATCATCAGGTCCTTATCTTACCGAAACCCACACCTAATTAACATGCACATCCTTCCCTGTTTGTGCCGTTGTTTCCTCTGTGTAAACAACTGTTTTCCCCTTGTGTGCAAACAAGCAAGGACCTTTGATAACTATGAAGAAAATCAGTAACAGGTGAAAGATCATGTTTAACAATGTTGGAACAAAACAGCCATTTACTTTAAAGTATTTCTCCTCTAATCTTCTTTAATTCCTAGCAGATAGTAACTGTTGCCTGTCACTAGACTGCACATATATCAATTTGTCTGAAGCCTCTGTATAGTAAGAATAAACATGAAAAAAAGCCTTCAGTAACTTTTTATCGTATGCAGTAAAGAAGTTTGAGGGAACATATGAAATCACTAAGATTACATAGGCACACTTGGCTTCCTTTTCATATTTACTTGAACCACACAAGAGAAATTGATTTTGGTTCTCTAACTCTAAGGATAAACTATTATCAGAATACCTATGTGCTGTGATCAAATGCAGTTAAGTTGTTTCTGATGGAGAAAGAGATTGTAACTTACACTGCTCTATACAAATTTCAGTTTTGGATTATTCAATTTGTTTCTTTCCATGTGCTTTGTCACCATTGTTTGTGCTTTTTTGAGGCTTGCTTTTTCATAGAGAAAGAATGAAATTTTTTTTAGGTGTTCTAAATAATTTCCTATCTATTCCAAAAGTCCTCTGAAAGGCAGATATCCTCTTCACATTTAAGTTTCCCTTAAAATCCACTTTTGCCTCCTTTGCATTTTCAATATAGAAAATATTCACCCAAATTTCCCTCAGATGAATACATTTATATTCCTACTGTTATCATTAAAAAAGCTTGATAAAACAGATTAGCTCATTCATAGCCAATTCAAGTTAGATATCTCAGTCACCATGACACCATAATGTTTGCTTTCAGAAACAGAGATTTCTGCTGAAGATTGTTAGCAAGAGCTTAGCAGTTGTTCCCAGCTGATGAGCTCTAAGAAAAAAAAAAGTCCTATCGCATAGCCATACATTCTAAAAGGACTTTTAAACACTAGTATTTCAACGTAATTCATTGCACTAAGAAATGACACAGAAACTCAATCAACGAAGTCAGCTTTAAGATAGTCTCTATCATACCATTTCTTAAAATTTGATTGGTAAAGATGAAGAATGTTGGGGGAGGGGGGTTGAAAAATATAGCAGCTGCTTGTCCCTATCTTTTGAATAACTCTAAAGGAGCTATTAAATTGCAAAATGGCTGCTTTTTGGGTAGTCTTCTGGAGAATTCATAAATCACTTATTGAAGACTGTGGCATCAATATGTCACAGCAGTGATCTCAGGCTTCTGGTACATACCGGAAATTTGTGTATTTGAAATTAGCCACAGTTCAGTAAGCTGTGGGTGACATTGTGACTCCTACAAATTCAGCATACTTCTCAAAAAGGTGAGAATACTGGCTTCAGGTCTGAAATACTATTGTGTAAATGTTTGCATATACACACTTTGTTCTCACCAGTGTACTAGAAAAACAAAAGGAAAAACAGTTGGAAAAGGGATTTGAATACAACAAATTGTAATTTAACTTCTAAACAAAAGAAAAGTTTCCAAATTATTTTTTTCTTATGAATTGCATGGAAAACATTAAAACCATTACTGACTTTTAGCAAATGTGTGTATGGCCAAGACTGAGTGAAAAAAAGAGTGTTGTTAGGAGCATCAGTCTGATGAAAAGAGTAAAAAATGCTGATCTAGTGTTTCTCCATCAGTAGAGAGTGATACTTCCTACATGGATATTAAGAGCTATTCCATATATGATACCAATTGAGACAAGTATATATCATGGTCTGAAAATGACATTATATATTGCTCCAGTACTTAACATAAAAGAACTCCATTTTAGCATGTGGAATATTCAACATTTTCGTACCAACAGACTTCTGAAAAATATTCAATAGAGCTTAACTTAAATATAGAAGTACCCATGAAGTTTTCCAGAAATGTTCTCCAGATTAAAAATGTATCACAAATACAGCTGGGATGCTAAGAAGCCCACCGTCCAGGTGTTATGGAGAGGAATCAACTTCTCTACTTGCTTATTTAACTTCAGAAATACAGTTCAACAGCCTGACAGACAGATGCTGAGACCTAAATACGAGAATTCTCAGCAATGGAGCTGTGTGGGTTTTTTCTCCTTGCCTTCACAACTCTACCATGAACACACTTCACGTCACATCAGAAACATGAACAGACCTGGGTTTTGGCTTTGTTTTGCTTTTTCCCCTTTGGTGGCATCTTATTTGGGTTAAATGTTGTGTTTTCTGCTTTGCACTAGCATAAAAGCAGCTGAAGTCGTTCAAAAACAGAGGGGGGGGGAAAAGACTTCCTGTGTTAACTGGGATATTGAATTAAAAATGAAACAGTATGTTGTATGCCACTCAGAATAGAAAACATTCTTTTATGTGCCCTTGATACAGAAACCAAGTAAAAGGTCCATCAGAGCTCTTTATCCTTTCACTTGCCTTCTTCTGTCCCTTCCTACTCTCTCTCTCCTCCTCCCCACTCTCTCTCCCTTCAGCTCCCCTTTTTGTTCTTGGAACATTCTGTTTCTCTTATGAGCTAACAAGTTTGATGTGGCCCTGTGTCTTATTCCCTTCCAGGCTTGCAGCTGTTTTGGCAACAGAAGAAAAAATCCCCATAACAAATCAAATAAAAGCCCATTCTGTGAAGAGGAATTGAAAACAGCAGGCCTCAAAGAGGACTGCACATGAGATGCCTTGTTCTGGATTTCAACACGACTCAAATCAGAAACACACTACCATAATCTGAAACAGCCCACTGCTAACACAAGACAGATGGCGGGTAATAACCTACGCATCATTAATAAATAAATTCCAGCATTAAAGGCTTTACAAAGTATGACAACATTATCCAGGCAGAATTACTGCCCCTTTTCCACCCTCAACATTATTTCATTCTCTTGTGGGTCTCTTTCACTCCCTTTCTCTCCCTTTTAAAGTGATTGTACTTTTGAAGGAAATTAAACATAGTGCAAGTTTTAATCAGATGAAATCTGTCTTAGTGTACAAGTCTGAAACTCCAGAAGGGAAAAGTAAAAAAAGCTGCCAAAGTGTAATAGCTCCCATATACTTCTGTTGGATCAGCAAATGATAATTTATTGCATTGCACTCTACTAGCTGTCTTCTTCACTCTACTAGCCCTCTCTCATATTCTACTATTCTTATATGTCATTACAAATTTCAAGCAAGAATTTTGGCATTGTGTTTTCCACTAAATTGAAAGATATATGTATCATTTCTCAGCTTTCCTCCCGTGAACTGTGCCATCTGTCTTCTCCCCTTTCTTCCTCACTTATTTCAGAGATAATTTTGGATAAAACATATACCTTTTAACTTTAACAAATGTTGGAGAGTATTTAAATAAGATGGACCTACCACAACACATTTGTGCCTGACCAACATGAGTATATCACTTGCAGCAGGAAGGAAGAACAGATGGGATGAAATTTTTACAGTGTGTTACACAGTTATAAGTACAGAGCTTCAATCCCAGGTGGAATTTGAAATCTGTAAGTTTCCAGAGTTCATAGTGGTACACTCAGCACTGGCTGCAAGTCTACCATAAAGACAGAAGTAGGCCTCAATGTTTTGTTGTGTATATGTGGTGGGTTCACCTCAGCTGGCCACCAGCTGCCCACTAAGCCACTCTATCACTCCCCTTCTTCAACTGGACAGAGGGAGAAAATACAATGAAAAGATCAAGGGTTGAGATAAGGACAGGGAGATCACTTACCGATTACTGTCACAAGCAAAACAGATTTGACTTGGGGAAATTAATTTAATTTATTGGCAATTAATTGTAACAAAGGAGGATGGTGAGAAATAAAATCAAAACTAGCAACAGATTCCCCCCCGCCCCTCCCTTCTTCCCAGGCTCATCTTCACTTCTAACTGCTGTACCCTCTACCCCCTGCCTGAGTGGCATAGGGGGATGGGAAATTAGGGTTGCAGTGCATTCATAGCCCTTCATCTGTGTCTTTCCTTCCTCCTCATGCTTTTTGCCTGCTCCAGCAGGTTCCCACCCACGGGATGTAGTCCTTCCTGAACTTGTCCAACATAGGTCCTTCCCACAGGTGCAGTCCTTCAGGAACAGACTGCCCTAGCATAGGTCCCCACCAGGGTCACAGAAAACCTGCCAGAAATCCTGCACCTGCATGGGTTCCCCTCCATAGGCTGCAGCTCCTGCCAGGTGCCTGGTCCTGTGTATGCTTGCTACGGGCCTCAGATTCCTCCAGAGAATTTTCACCTGCTCTACCGTGGATCTCCATGGGCTGCAGGAGAATCTCTGCTCTGGCACCTGAAGCAGCCTTCCCCCTCCTTCTTCACTCACCTTGGTGTCTGCAGGGTTGTTTCACGTTTTCTCACTTCTTTCTCCCAGCTGCTGCTGCACTTTTTTTACCCTTTATAAAATAAGTTGTCTCAGAAGTGCTGAGGTAACATAACTGATTGGCTCAGATCTGGCCAGCAGTGGGTCTGTCTTGGAGCCAGCTGAAACTGACTCTGTCCAGCATGGGGGCAGCTTCTGGTGTCCTCTCACAGAAGCTTCCTGCTGCAGACCCCTGCTGCCAAAATCTTGCCAAGCAAACCCAATAATATATGTAAAACTACCATGATTCTGTGTGAATGGAATATATTTCACTCTGAACACTACCTTGGATTTTTCAGTTACTTGCTTTGATGGTTCATTAATGAAACTATTGCATATGAACTGAGCTGAAGCAACGGATACAGTACCATAGCTGAGAGTAGTGGGTTGGCTAAAATCCAACCTGAGTCAATTCCAGTATGAATATTCAAATTCTGAATTACATAAATTGAATTAGATAGTCCCCATATATTTATTATAAACTTTAATTCCTGACTTAAACTGTCCTGTAACATTCAGTAAAGTGAAATGTTATGTCCAATTATAGTAGCAATTGAAATTCTTCCTGGCTTATATACTTGTTTACTTCCCTTTCACGTGACAAATTAGACAAATGTACATTTTTTTCTATATAATGAAATATCCCAAATGAATGGTTTTCCCAGTTAATTGGTGGAATTGTTTTTTCAAAAGGATTTCTAGGCTGGAGGTGCAAAAATACCTCTGTTTTTCATGTATGTTGCAGCTATATAATTGTGAGCATGTTTGGCCATAACTATGTCCTTGTGACTTACTACTTTAATTCCTACAAAGACCACCATGTGGGCAGCTCTGAAATGCCTACAGGAAAATTCTCTTCTGCAAAACACGATGTTATGCTTACTTATTTTCATCAGATCTAATAAATGTTACAGTGGTGGACCAGAAGATCTTGTCCACTGCATACATTTCTAAGGTCAGTAATGGAATTAAATTCATTCCCAGGTTCATTTTTTGTCTAAAATGTGCTTTAACACCTAGGCACAGCTATCGGAGAAATCTACCTTACACAGTAGTAATGAATACAGTCCAGAGAGCTACCAAATTCTAAGGGGAGGGAGGGAGGGAGGGAGGGAGGAGAAGGGGAAAGGAAACAGTGTGCACAAATATTTCGCACAGGAACTGAATCAGACTTGGTTTCAGTTTAGATCACTAGCAGTAGAATAGCAACTAGTGAAAAGAAAAAAAAAATCAAACTTTTCAAGAGATCATTTTGGATAGACTGTTATTAAGAGCTTCCATCCAGACATTTGACTTTTAGGAAATTCAGAAAACAGAGCAGCTTTCTTACCTAAACACACCCATACACCTTTAAAAAGAAGATCACTCTCCAGACCAAACTAAAATATATCACAGATACTATTCTAAACTGAAAACTCTTCAACTCTATGATATTTGTATCATTACAGCAACTGTAAGTCTGATATTACTTGCAAAGAACTGACTGGAAAAAACATTCACATTTACCTATGTAAGTAAACATTCTATAAATTTATTTAAGAGATTTCCATTACCTTGTTATAATTACAGTAAATAAATACACAATAGTTTTCAGTTCCCGTTAAGACATAAATGTTTTAATTGTAACATTTGCTGCAAGTAAGTTAAAATAGAACAAAACTTTTCATGGCAGCCGGCATTGTACGTGTTAAAAATTTCCAGTAAATCTTCATGAGAGCTCTCAGGATTTCTGAGGTCTGACCACTAACTGTGAGAAATTATATTAGCAGGTCTTTTATCTCATAGCATAGGATTTCACTACAGAATTTGTTTAGCCGTAAAATCATTGCTTTCACGTTTGTGAACTTTTACACTGCACAGTTAATCAGAAAATAAAATGGTGTTATGGGGAAGACTAGGAAAATCCTCTAAAAATAATATTGCGAATATCTTCTTCAACAAAGTGATAGAGCACACTTTTAAGTATCTACATTTAAAGTCCACCTTATTAGATAATTTTCAAGGATTAAGAGTATGTTAAAAGCTTCTTTCATTTTACTATATTTAGACAAATAACGTCTGAAAGGCTCAGTTATGTCTTAATTTTGTCTTTGTGAATTAAAAAGAAATCAGTCATATAAATTCTGTTCTGATAGCATCTATTCTCAGAAAAGCCTGTATATTACAAAAAATTTTAAAACTAAATGGGAGAGTTACAAATTCAGGCTTATTTATATTTCGACCCACTTTTCACTACATGTTTGTATTTGTGCTACAGTAGCGAAAAGGCCCAAGCAGGGTATAGAACACTGTTACAGTCGGTGCTTCGCAAATCCAGATAAGGAATTGTTACTTAAAGGTTTGCCACTAATTTTTTAACTTTAGAAGAAGGAGAGACATCTCAGAAGATGCAGCCCCTATTTTGAAAAACATCTATTTCTATGTTCTACCATCACTTACATGTATTTTATGATTGCCACTCCCCCCCAATAGTTATGATTTGTAGAGATAGGACTTTGAAAATAGTGTAATATTCTTTAGTTCTTTTATTTACTAATTGGGTAGTGACAATCAAGATTGTCCACCTATATTATAAATTTCTGGACATGACAAGAAAAATATTGCTTTCACAAATGTAGGTGTAAACATTAGAAATGCAATGGATCTATTCATTAATGCTACATTAATTTTCATGTAAAGTAGTTTTAGGTCTGTCCAAGGCAGTAATCTGCATAAAATAAGCTACTAAGGGAACAACATAATACAGAGAAAAAATGATGATGAAGTAAATGAAGATTTGCCTAAAAGTGCTATTTTTTCTTGAAGAGAGTGTTTTCTTCTTAGATATTCTCATCCTTAATGCCAGTTTCTTAGCAGTGACTCAGTTGTTCAACTTATATCAAACTTTTGTCAAGAGTCTGTAGTGGATTATATTGTCTGAGTGCACTGGACCAGCTCAGGGCTCTTCACACCAGTTCATCTTCCTTCAAGGAATCACTTCCTTCAACATTTAATCTTCCTGAGTGATGCAGAGGGTTCATAGGGCCTCTTACTCTAAAGAGGAATTAAATAAGAGTGTGATAAATCTATCTATGGGTAATTAATTAATTAACAAGCATTTTCTGCCATTATGCAAGAATATCCATCACTGTTCATAAGTAGTGCAATAAAGCTGTTCTTATGCATTATAAACAGCTTTCTGAGATGTAGTTCATGGTTCAAGATATTGAATTTCCCACAGTATGAGAATGTCTCTAATTTTCTAAAATGAATGCTTTCCAGAAGACTTAAACTAGGGTCAGTACCACATGTGCAGATGTTCAGAAACATTTTTAGGATGCTATGTTCTGCTTCACAGATACAAAAGGCCAATGCCTCAAATTAAATCTCTGTTCTTAGTATGAAACACAGAATGTTCCATATTAAATGTCTGTTGGGGTACTCACCTTAAAAAGGTGAAACAAAAGCAATTTTTTTTCAGAATTTTATCAAAATGTTATCAACTGACACAATTAAGCACAACTAAATGCCATTTTTCTGTTCATGAGAAGAGCGAAATTGTTCTAGAACAAAATTTAAATATTTTATTTATGTTTATAATTGTATAATCTTTAAATTAATACATTTTTTCCTGTAAAGTTAAATTCCCGTACATAGGGGACACATGAAGTACAAGCTCATTTTAGCTGAATAGAAGCATAAACATTAAAAAAAAAGGCAGTTGTAAATGTAGTAATACAAATTTATACAAAAAATACATTAAATTAATAATATATGCATTTTTGCTGCTAAGCAAGCTGTGCATTGCGTGCTTATCACTGGCCCAGTTTTTAGTTCTTCTTCTTCAGTAAGTGTTTTCAGATGCCTGTCAGTCTTTTGCTGCTTGTAGAAAGAAACTGATATCTTTATTTTGAGAGCTGCAAATAAATCAAAGGTAAGAAAGAAAGATAAGGGAAAATATAACACTCATTCTCAGCTGGGATGCTGGTCATGTAAATGCTGATGCTGAAAAGAACAAAGTATCTTTTGCCTTTTAGATTCAGAATTCTTAAAAATGTTAATTGTAATCAGATGCAAAGCACAATTAATTTCAAGGGTATAGAAACACTGATAAGAAAAACGAAGGCTTGGGCTAAATGATGTTTAGATGAGTTATGTATACTGTAATTTCCAGGGTCTTAGGAAACTTGCCTTTGACTGTTAAAGGACTAGCTGAAGCAATCTATGAACGGTTAGCAAAGATCTCTAGAAAGCTGTGGATGATGACTGAGGTCCCGGAGGAGTAGGAAAGGTCAAATGCAATGCCTATCACTAAAAAAGGGAGAAGGAGCACCTAGGGAGCTATAGACTGTTCAGCCTAAACATAATACTAGAAAGCTACTGGAACAAATTATTGGGCAATCAATTTGTAAGTTCTTGGATGATAATCAGGTGCTATGGTATGGACAGCATTAATTTGTCAGGAACAAAAGGTGTCAAACCAATTTAATTTTCTTTTCCTACAGGGTACTGGCTTTGTGGTTAAGGAACACTCAGCAGAAGTGCTGTTGCTTAACTCTATTAAATTTTTGAATGCACCACATCTTTTATAAGCAATCTAAGCAATTATGTCTTAGATATGACTACTACTAGATGGGTCATAGCTGGTTAAAAGCTCAAAGGATAGTTGCTTGTTTTCAAACATGATTTGGCAAGGATTTTTTTTTTTTCCTTTAGTACTAGTAATTATTTTCATGCTAAACTCCCAATGGTTGATGGAATAATAATAAACCAGTACAAGTTTACAGATGATGTTCAGGACAGAGATGGCAGGCCCTTTAAAGTACAAAACTAAACCCCTAATCAATTGATTTAGATAAATTGACGAATGAGCAAAAATTGTGAAGAAGTAATTCAAAAGAGATAAGAATAATATGCTAGATTTAAGAAGGAAAATAATTTCAAACTGAAAAATAACTGCTTAGAAAGCAGTAAAGGACAGAGGTATTGTTTGCACTGTGGTTTGAACTGAATGTAGACTGACAATAAGATGACATTACAAGACAGGCTACTGTCTATCAGGTTGTACTAACAGAAACATTAAGACGTAAGAGGCAATTATTTTTCTCATCTTGGCAGCCATGATGTTTCACCTGGTGTAGTATATGCAATATAGGCCACAGATTATTACAGAGTGGATGAAGTGAAGACAGTCAAGACAAGATCAACAAATATAAGCAGTTTTAAAAACACTGTGTAACAAAAATATGAGAATTCAGAGGTATTATTTTGTGGAAAAGAATCATGTAAGCAGTGTCACAATTTTTTGTTTTAGAGAGAGTGATGTGATAATTGACTGATCATCCAAGTCCGTTGACATATGAGAATAATAATAAACAAGGGGGATATGCTTAGAAGTTAGGAGTATGTTTTAGTGGGAATAATTTTGCAATTGAACAAATTACCTAGGTGTGTTCAACCCCTGTCATTGTAAGGTTTTAAATACAGGTCAAATAACACCTACCAGCTATGGAACAGGCACTTGTAAGGTTCTGCTGAGACACTGCAGTCCGTAGCATGAAATTTTTTGTTTTATCAGGGTTCAAACTCTGCGCATTTTCTCTTACTTGACTCTTGCTTCACATTTCAAAAGTTTCCAGCTGGATGTGTTCTTTGCAGCTATTCCAACCACTTTGTGAATATTTCTTTATGACCTATGCAAAATGTCTCAGAGCATTCCTCTTTTAAGCAAATTCTGGGAGTTCTTTTCCTCATTTTGCAGGTGAAATAAGACTTTCTCCATGTACTACTAGGATTTTGTCAGCACTGTGAGAAGACAGGATGTTTTGATGGGTATATTCTAATACTAGTAACCATATCATAAGAAAGTTTCCCCCAAAATACAAAGCCTTTATTCTGAAGTACAGGTAAGTAATATTCTGACTGCAGCTCAGAGCACTGAAATAGTGATCTCTAACCTCCCATCGTTTCTTGAGAAGACTGAGAAAAAGGAATCACTACCTACACTCCAATCCAGACTGTCAGTCAAAAAAAAAAAAAAGACAAAAGGAAGGGCCGTGTTTATTGGGAGAGTAATTTATGTATCTTGGTACACATTAATGTAGAAACCCAGAATGGAGATTTGGGAACTGTTGAATTTCCAGGAGTATTATTGTTTGCAGACACTTGGTAAAAGTCATCCTTGAATGTTCTTTTAAGTTATGCCTACCTTAAAGAAATGTAGTACTTAATTTAGGTATAGTTTAGGCTGAGAGAAAATCTCAAATAACATAATTTAACTCCATCATTCTAGAACAGATTTTACTATATTAGTATTGTAGATAAAGTTTTGTCAAGTTCTAGCTTGAATTTCGATTAATTGTTTCTGTACATTTGTGAAGAATTTTGCAAGCTTCTGAACACTTCAGCTGAGGTCAGACAGAAGAGAGAAGGCCAAGCAATAAAAAGCATTCAAGTTATATTTGTATAGGAAAAAAGTATGAACACAGCTATAATAAGAAACAGAAGGAAAGCTTTATTTTCCCTTCTACTGAGTGTTAAGTGTTCTAAGTGGCAAGTGGCTGGAAATTTCAGCTTGCTAATGAAGAAAGGAATGAGAATCTGCAGGCTTTAATGCAACAGGGAAAAAAAAAGATTCTATAAGTACCTTTACAGTAGGATCTAGAAGGTCGGCAGTACAGGAGGGAAGGGAAGGGGAGGGAAGGGGAGGGAAGGGAAGGGAAGGGAAGGGAAGGGAAGGGAAGGGAAGGGAAGGGAAGGGAAGGGAAGGGAAGGGAAGGGAAGGGAAGGGAAGGGAAGGGAAGGGAAGGGAAGGGAAGGGAAGGGAAGGGAAGGGAAGGGAAGGGAAGGGAAGGGAAGGGAAGGGAAGGGAAGGGAAGGGAAGGGAAGGGAAGGGAAGGGAAGGGAAGGGAAGGGAAGGGAAGGGAAGGGAAGGGAAGGGAAGGGAAGGGAAGGGAAGGGAAGGGAAGGGAAGGGAAGGGAAGGGAAGGGAAGGGAAGGGAAGGGAAGGGAAGGGAAGGGAAGGGAAACCAGGAAAAGTCATGCATTTGAGCATAAGCCAAAATTCAAGTATTGTTTCTTGTATTGTGTTTGTTTTCTTATTTTTTTTTCAAGTTTTTCATGACATAAGTAATCAACATCAGATTTATGATAGAGGGGATCTAAATAATATACTTGTTGTTTGGATATGTTATTATAAACTTATTTTAATGCATGTACTCATAGCCTTTAGTTCTAGAGGGACTTGAGAGTGTAGAAGGGTTGATTCAAGAAGGGCTTTCTTTTTTCTTAGCTTTTTGACGTTATTGTGCGAGGAAAGGGAAGAAATACATTTTCAAGTTTTGTTACATATATCATTATCTTGAAAGTCAAATAGAAGTCTCAAAGCTAAGCATGTCCTTCTGACACACTCATTGCAACAAGAAGCTGAAGAATCAATGGTTTGGGTTTTTTGACGAAAACAAACTAAAAAAACTTGTAAAAAGAAAAATTGAGGATCTTCTAGTATTAGTATGCTATTTATTTGGCAGGTGGAATGTGATTTCTGAGAAATTATTTTAGGACCAGGACAAGTAAGTTAGAAGATCGACTTGAAAGCGTTAGTTGGGAATACATTTGAAGTCACAACTTGAGGAAGCGTGAATTAAGACCTCCTCTGATATTTTATGGTCAAATGCTGTAGGGTTCCAGTGTATCTTTTTAACAATATAATTTGCAAATATAAAGACAGCATCCAGTTTAGCAGATTCCTAATAAAGAGATAGGGAAAGAAAACCTAATTAGAGTTTTAAATTAGTATTTAAAAACTAAAAATAAGATAAGCTGTGTGATTAGAGGACCACAACTTACAGACAAAGAGTAGGAGCCCAGTGAGAGAAAGGACATCCTTGTTTAGAAGTTGTCAGAGAAAGTCCTCTGGCCATGCACAGCTCCAGTGATGCAGGAGAGCTTCAGGGCCAGACTCTTTAACTCTAGTAACGCTGGGAATGACAAAAATTTCCAATTTCTGCTGAAGTGAGGGGATCCACCTGGGCAAACTGCCTTTAGAAATGACACTAGATTTCACTCAGGTTCAAACTTCACCTGCAAGTGCTAATAATGTGTCTTTTGTATAATGTCAAAATTGAAAGAATGGCTGGGGAAAATACCTTGTCTTTGAAGCATTTATTGAGGTGTTAAACTATCCAAAACTGAAATAATTTACTGCTGCTTCTTTAATTTCTTTAACTCATCTGGGAAGTTATATTTTGACTGCAAAGAAGAATTTTTGCACTTAACTGTACCTAAGCACTGCAACGGTTGCCTTCTCTGTCTGCTTCTTCATTTGATAAAATATCCCCATTCTGAAAAGTCTGGCTATCCTCCCACACTTTCAGCAAGCTCCGCATCTCACATTCAGTTCCTAATTTCCTGCCCAATACAGCTGAAACCTGATTAACATTAGCAGTTTATAATTTGGGCTATAAAATCCAAACCTCCTAAAAAACCTAAATTGTTGCCATTTTCCCTCCTTCTTCTATTTATTTCTTTGAAAAAAGCTTTCTAAAATTGTACTGAGGTTACAGTTGTATTGAGGGATACAAGTGCCATTCTGCTGTATACAATCAAACACCTACTGAACATGTGGCCTCATTCTTTTTTTGTTAAGATATGAGTAGAACCAGGGAAGGTCTGAAAAAATTGCTCATTTCTGTAATTAAAAGATGTCCTTCAGTCTAGTACATTTGATGCAGTTATCAAATACTTAGCGCTTTTTAAAAGTATGAACTTCTTTAGACCCTTGGAAACCTTAAAAGATAAAACATTTATTTAATAAATAAGTATATAGGATACTGAGAGTTTTCTGTTTGAAACCCGCTCCTTGACATCCACAGATAGATAGTGTCATTGAATGGTCTGATCAGACATGAAAGCAGATGCTAAGCAAATTCATTGAAAATGAAAAGGAAGATAGGTGAATTATTGCCCTATTCTCAGACTCTTACAGCAAAATTCACTGAACCTCTGTATATTATTTATTATTTTAATGTCTCCATAGGAGATAACTATACTGCAAACCATTAAACTGTAGAGAAAAAAATCAGTGTGGCAAGGAAAGGTGTCAAATTTGCTGATAAGAAAATCTTGAAAAAAACTAAGACTGCTGTCACAACCCTGGTGCAATCCTCTGCAAATCTGTGTGGTTATTTGTGCAAATATACAGTACACAGTACTGGAAAGAAACTGTTAAATAGGCTAGAACTCACTTGAAGGAATTATTATTTTTTTATGTTCACACGTGGGCAAAGAATATGTACAAAACCTTTAACTGTGCAACTTAAAGTTCTGTTCAGATCACAAAATCAGAGAATATTAGGGGTTGGGAGGGACCTCGAAAGATCACCTAGTCCAAACCCCCTGCCAGAGCAGGACCACCTAGAGTAGATCACACAGGAACGCGTCCAGGCGGGTTTTGAATGTCTCCAGAGAAGGAGACTCCACAACATCTCTGGGCAGCCTGTTCCAGTGCTCTGTCACCCTCACAGTGAAAAAGTTTTTCCTTATGTTAATGTGGAACCTTCTGTGCTCCAGCTTGCACCCGTTGCCCCTTGTCCTGTCATTGGCCACCACCGAGAAATGCCCAGCTCCATCCTCCTGACACTCATCCTTTACGTATTTATAAACATTAATGAGGTCAGTCCTCAGTCTCCTCCAAGCTAAAGAGACCCAGCTCCCTAGCTTTTCATCATAAGGGAGATAGGTGTTTTACAACATGAGATGGTTATTTAGATTTTTGAGGGGTCAATTGTATGGTCAAGTGCACTGGCTTACATCTGGAATAAATGAATTATCTTATGTCCAAGTTATTTTTTGAAATATATTTTTAAAAGATATTAAAAAGCCCTAACAACTTTCTGTTTGTCACGTTAAGCCATATTAGCTGGGTGTTCGTGCATATATGGGATTTGACTTAGCTAGAAGTATGACATCTAATAGATTTTATCTAATGCAATCTCCTTGTGCCTTCAACAAACCATTCCTTTAAAGACCTTACATTTAAATCTGGCAAGTCTCTTCTCTAGAGTAATTACATGGCTAAGTGACAGGCCAGTCCATGACACTCCCATGTATTGATACGATTGTTTGAGTCTCTCTATCACTTCTTAATCTTCTAAACTGTTCCTACTGTAGCTCATTAAACATTTTAAGTTTTGTTTTACTTTCTTACATTTGTTTTATTTACCTGAGCAGTGTATGGCACAGTAACTGCTCTGGATATCCTAATGTTGAGTATTTTAAATACACACCTAAATTCACACAACAGTAACTTTGTTTATCTTAATGTGCATTGGTGATACTACAGAGTTGCAGTGCACTTAGAGTTATAGACTATGTCAATATAGCAGCCATATTTAACAATAAAATCAAACCAAATTAATCTAACAAACATTGTTACTGAAGCTATAAAACAGTTGTTCCAACCTCAAAAATGTTACCACATTTTCTGCTATGAGAAAATTAGGCTAATTATTTTCAGAACTGTGTTTCTATGAACTAACCATTATTACTATCATATTTATATGAGACTGTAAATAAGGGTGCAGTATACTCATTTTTTTTTCTCTTGCCCTTTCTCAATTTTAGAAGTGGAAACTAAAACTAAAAGTAAAGTATTTTAATGAAGTTTATTCCTTTATGGAAAAAAACAAATACTATTTGAAATCACAGTCGACTACATAACTTTATAACTTCTCTGAATCGCCAAAACAAAGACTTGTAGAACCTTAGCTAAAAGCTTCAGGAACTCAGAACTTTTAAGTCTGCTTTTGTGATATGAGTCTAGCTTTTGTGTAAAAAACATGAGTAACAGCAAAACGAAATATCTGAAAGACCAGATGGGCATTAAAGGTTTTCCCTCATTTGGTGGCCACTTAGTTGGCTGGACAGGAATGTGTTGTAATGTTTTCCTCTCACTGAGTAAAAACTAAATCCCAAGCTGCAAGCCACAGGACTGTAAAATAATAATGCAATGTCTTTATTATTAGCCATTGGGATAGCACATGGTTATTGAGTGATAGAATTTGGTCTTTTGATAGCATGTGAATAAGATTTGATTCTTCATGCTCTTTCTTTAGGTCTTGAATACATAACGACAATGCTAAGGAACAGAAGGGAGTTTAGATAAACTTTGAACAAAGTCATCAAGTCGTTTATGATTTAATTTAAGCATGAAATGCGAATATATAATACAGTTTATTTAAGTCATTGCTGCTAGAGTTGAATGCCTTCCTAAACATTCAGGTGAAATTCAGGTAGATGAATGGTTTTTATAATTTTGATATCTAGGGGGAAATTTACATTGTAAAAAAAAAAAAACACGTAGTGCAGTTATTCACTGTATCTGATGTGCAGTCAGACAGACTTCTTTTCTGCATATGAAACTGCTCATTTGCAGAACCAAATTTGACATCGTGGCTTAATGGAAACCTGCTTGATTTTCTGCTTTATTTGGCTTCATACCCTACTCATTTTACCCGAATATCCCACAGAAAACAGTGTTAGAATTGATGTGAATAATTTTTTATCTTTTTGAGAAGAAAAAGATAGGCTTGTGAAAAATATATGTACAGTGATATTTTTGTCTCTTTCTTTAAAAGTCCTTCATCAGGGATTGATTTGTTATTTTATTTCAGTGACACCCAAAAGACCATGACTGCACTCGTGAGCAGACTGAGGTTTTTGATTGTGAGTGGGGAATGCCCAGACATTAGCCTCTCAGCTCTGATCTGAAGATGAGGGAAATCTTTGCTGAGTGCATCACTGCTCCATCTATGCTGGTTGTGGCTGAATTGCATTGTAGTTGAAATGCTGTCAAGGACGCTTGTGTGTACTCAGGCTGCATACAAACATGCAAGAAGATACCTCTGAGCCTCAAGGTGACATAAACCTCTGGGAGTCCGCCAGCTCTGCAGATCACCTTTACTCTTGAAAACAAGATATATCCGAAATGTACTGAGGCCCTTTTACACTCAACAAGGTAGAAATGCAGAGTAGCAGAAAAAGTCTGCCACTGAGTGTTTAGATGGATAACGGATTGCAGAGAGAAAGAAGAAGTGAGGAAATAATGGTAGGTAAATGACATACACTATTCTCCCCTCATCCACAAATTTGATTATTTCAGCACACAAGGCAGTCAGGTTGGTCAGGTCTGTTTTACCCTTAGTAAATCTGTGTTGGCTATCCACAATCTCCTTCTTCTCCCTCACCTGCCCCAAAATGTGCTCAAAGAGAATTCCCTCTCTGACTTTCCCAGAGACGGAACTGAGGCCAACTGGCCCATAGTTCCTCAGGTTTTGTTTTTGCCATGTTTTGAAGACGGGTGCAAAATTTGCATTTCCTCACTTGTCAGACATTCTTCAGTCTCCATGACTTTTCAAAGCTGATGGAGAATGACCTTGAAGAGACAATGGCCTGATCTCTCAGCACCTTTAGGTGCTACCCGTCAGGTCCCAGAGACTTGTGCAGTTTGATGTCTTGTAAGCAATCCTTGACTCAACCTTCAGTCTTATCTGGTAGCTCATCTCCTCCTTGAAGCCTATCATTAACCCGCAAGGCCTGTCACGAGGACTGAGGCAAAGAAGGCAGTGAATACCTCAGTGTTGTCTGTCCACTGTCTCTAAATCACCTGTCTCGTTCACCAGCATTCACACTTTCTCCTTGTTTAGCCTTTTACTACTAACATAGCAGTAGAAGCTCTTGTTAACCTTGATGTCCCTCCAACTTCAGCCGAGTTTGACTTTCCTGAAACCATCTGTATATACAAGGGCAATGTTTTGAAATTATTCCTCTGTAGCCTCTCCCTGTTCCTCCCCTTTATGCTGCCTTTTTGCATTGGAGCTATGTTGTGAGTTTCCCACTTCGCCAAGACAACTTTGATTTTCTAAGTATTTAGATGAACAGTTCTGGCAGTTTGTCCTTAAACACTTACTAGCTTTCCTGAGCAACTATGCCATTCAGAGCTGCCTCCCATGGAATACCATATTCTGAATAAGCAAAAATCTGTTTTGCTGAAGTCCAGGATCTGTGCTCATCTGTTCTTCTTCCTCACTGCTCTCAGGATCTTGAAGATCATTATTTCATGCTCAGTTTCTTTGGCTGCCGTTGATTACCACATGCCCAAACAGTGCCTCCTTGTTAATGAGGAGCAGATGCATGCTATGCATCACCCCTCCTTGTCCTGTCCCATACCTATATCAGGAAGTTACCCCTGATACTCTCCAGAAATCTTGATTGCTTGTGTCCTGACAAACTGCCCTTATGGGAGGTGTCACGGGTCTGTGACATAGAGACCTCCCTAAAGAGTTTAAGGAAGCCTTTGCGCACTTCCTCACCTGTCCTGGCTGGTGTGTAACTCACTTCCACTATGTTGTTGGCTTTACTGGCCTCTCCTCCAACCCTGACCCACAAGCTCTAACCTACCATCTGTTCCACACATCTGACAGCTCCTTCACACAGGCAGAAACCCCTCCTTTCTTCCCTGTGTCTTCCTCCTGAAGGGCTTGAGTTTGTCTACCACAGGACTCCAGCTGCATGTGCTGACCCACCTCCTCCATGTGTTCCCAGTGATGACTCAGTTGTGTGACTGAACTTGTTCAAGACAAAAAATGTTTTTGATATTTCTTGCAATAAAAAGGTCAAAACAATAACCATTATCATTCTTTTCATACTAATGCAAGATGATGAAAGTTTCGAAATTGAGAAATATATGAGTGTTATAGGTACAAAAAATACAAAATGTATATAAAGTTATAAGAAAGGTAATCCCTGACACTTGTCTCTTGTTTTTTGATTAGTCATGCTTTGGTTAAGAGACTGAAAGCTGTAGTTGCTGCAAATTTTGTAAGAGGTAATGTGAAACAGTCTATCTGGTATGAAGCTTGTCATTTGGATGAATAACAACTTTGGCTTTTGCAGTCACTGGACTTGTGTTCAAAGCATGTCTAAATAGCTCTTAGTTTGGTAGCATCTCACAGTAATTTTGAAGAGTGTAAACGACTTCACAAGGTATAAGGCTGTGTGACTACTTACGTAAGGAATGTTTGACTATTTCTGGTGGGGACTCCGTAATACACCAAGCAGTCAAATCCGTGTTAGTTACATGGTCTTAACTGAAGTTTCAGAAAGTGCTGCCATTTTATTTTTCATTTAACAATTGTTCTATGAATATGAATTCTTACTTTTCAGCTTTTGGAAGAGTAAAATTTAGAAGTTAATACTGTGTGTAGTAGGAAAGAAACTGAAATTGAAACGGTGGTTACACAAATACAATTTTATGTCAGAATAAAATTGTGTTGTTCACTGGGATTTTTTCTCTTCTGTTGACAGATTAATCAACAACAGGAGAGGAGTCCAAGGATAAGTTTGCAACACTGGTAGTTATAAAATATAGTTGTTCTTATAAAGCTGTGAATATTAGCACAGTAATAATTTTTTGAAAATGGATTTATCCATGTAAAAATCTTTCTGTACCTGAAAAATAAAGCACATAGCTTAATAGTATGAATTTAATGAATTAATGCCTCCTATAGTGGAAGTAAATATTTGAAAGACCCACTCTTTCAGCTATGAAATACGCAGTAAATTTTAATGACTCTAAATATTCATAATGCATAAAAGATGTAGGAAGTAAGAAAATACAATCCTAGTTGTACAAATACCAATAGATACAAGATTTTTAGTAACAGATAATCAGATTACTCGAATGTGACTGTAGGTATCTTCTTCCTCCAAGGCAGGTAACTGGAACAATTCAAAATGAATATCACTTAAATAAAGATAGGTCTGTCCTGGCTCTGTATAGAAATCACTGATCTCCTCCAGACCTTATTGTATTAACTTGCGACCTTAACAGAGCCAGAGGTACAAGTGGGGAAAAAAAAAAAAAAGTTATTAACAGGATTTCTATGAGCAATAGATCTTTTCAAATATTTCTAGACAAGTGGAAGCAATTAGTTTGACTCAGATAGACCCTTTACTAGGAATAAAATGGCTGGGTTGAAGGCTAATTGTGTTTTGCATCTGCCACCTAATAAAATTTTATATCCCTCAGGGTTTTCATATGACCAAGATTCATCGCTTCTCATCATCTTCAATTCTGAATCCTTGGAAGCCCATGCAAGAGCTGACAGTGTGACCTAGGTTCATCTGACAAATCCCTTGAGGAATGAGGAGGGCGTTTTGTTTTAGTCAATCAATTTAAAACTGGCTTATATTTTAAAGAGCACAGGGGGAGGTTTTAGGCTTAACTGGTTTTATTAAAGAAGCCACCTTGAGCATTCTGAGAAGTACTCTGACTGTTATAATCAGGGGAACAAAATCAGGTCAATGGGAAATTGAATAATATAATAGAATATTCAGTGAAGTCTTATGGGATAGAAGCTCAATAATGATAATTTCAATGATTTTGCACAAGCTTTCAGTACTTTGCAACCTGAAAAAAAGTAAAATTAGCTTTAACTAATATTATGGTGCTTTCCAGAATGGACTTCAAAATGCTACATGAGCAAATCATATTGTTATTAAGAATAAAATCCAGTGAAGAAGACAAATGGTAATATCCTTGCTCTCTCATGCCTCATCGTGCATTTTCAAAACCCAGAACATAGGCTGCCTCGAACCTAGGCAGCAATGAGCTGAGGAAGAAATTAGCATAGTTTTCACTAGTTTTCTTTTGAGATAGAAATGAGACTTTTCAGTTACAGGAAAAGAAGTAATGGCTTGCCTTCACTAAATGGGAGATGCTTGTTCTGTAAAAAATATGGAAAAATTCTATTTTAGAAAACACCAATGTAAAATTTGTTAAATGGAAAAAAACAGTATGGAATAAGAAGACCAGTCAAAATTATTTTACAATTGTGTTTTAAAACAGCAAGATATAAATTTTGTGTCTGATTTTTCTCTCATTTGCGTGGCTATGGCTTTGGAAAAATACTGTGACGACTCTCAGGGCTCATTACATTTCCATTTCCAGCCTATTGGAGTACAAATCTCAGTGAGTAACTGGATTTTGTACTCAGTTGCTAAACTGAAAAAGAAAGACTGGGGAAGGAGAATGAAAAAAAAATAGCAGAAGTTCTAGTTTTAAAGAAATACAAAGCTGAAATGGACCCTCCCCTCTAAAAAATTTTATAAAAGTGCAAATCTTCCTTTTGACTAAAATGTTTTACGTCAGAGTCATCTACTTCAGGGACACTTCAGGGTGGGAGAATACAGCACTAGGTTTCAAAACCAGAAGATGAGGAGATTTCATCCTGTTGCTCAGTAGCTGACTCACTTAAGGCTGTGCTTTCAAGATTTCCATGACAGTTTAGGTCTTTGTGTAAAATTCTAATACAGAACAACAGAATCACAGAATGTTTTGGGTTGGAATGAACTTTCAAAGTTCACCTAGTGCAACCTTCCTGCCATGGGCAGGGACATCTTTAGTCAGATCAGGTTGCTCAAAGCTCCACCCAACCTGACCTTGAACACTTCCAATGATGGGGCACCCACAACTTCTCTGGGCAACCCCTTGCAGTGCCTCACAACCCGTAACATAAAAAATTTCTTCCTTATGTACAATCAAAACCCTGGGAAGTGTCTCATTGGATGTCATGTACTTGTGTATGTTCAGGTTCCTCAGGTGGTCTTGAACATGATCTTTTATGGTGGGAAGGACTTGAGATTCAGGGACTAGATAGGTGTGGGAAGAGTGAAAACTGCGGCAAAAAAGGACATGATCGCTGCAGCTGAGGCTACCGCTGATTTTGACCTCTCTAGTTCATCTGTGTTGGTAAGCAACAGGTCTAGTAATGGTTTGCCTCTAGTTGGGCTATTAACTAGATTATGAACCTGTCCTCAATGCACTCCCAGAGTCTCTTGGACTGTTTACAGTTTGCTGTGCTACTTTGCTGATAGATGTCAGGGGAATTGAAGGCCCCCAGAAGGAGAAGAGCCTGTGAGCGTAATGCTTCTTGTAGTTGAGCTTCACCAACAGGGTCCCCTTGACTGGGGAGTAAACATCACACACAAGGTTTCCTTTGTTGGTTTGGCCTTTAATTTTCATCCATAAGCTTTCAATCTGTTCATCACTGTTTTTCAAAGACAGTTCTGTGCAATCAATTAATTTTTTTACATAGGGGGCAACATGTGACCCCCACCTCCTTTCTTGCCTTTCCCTTCTGACCTGTTTAGAGCCATCAACCGCAGTTCTCCGCTCCACTTGTGTGTTTCATCCCACCACATTTCAGTGATAGTAGTTAGATCATATGTTCCTAGCTGCACAGTGTTTTCCTACTCATCCTGTTTGTTACCCATGCTACATTCATCAGTATACAGGCACTTCAGCTGGGCTATCTACCACGTTACCTTTTTAGAGGAACAAACCCTAATTCCCTTGAGGCACTTCACAGGTGTTTCCCTGTTGGTTCCTAATATATCAGCACCTCCCGTTTCTTTGTTGCTCAAAACAACCCCTTCCCCCAACTAAGTCTAGTCTGGCCATCCTGTTGGCAAAGATGCCCCTTGTGGTCAGGTGGCATCAGGTCCCAACAGACCTGGCTTCTCAAAGGTAGACCCATGATCGTAGAAGCCAAAACCTTGAGTATGGCAACAGCTATGCAGCCAGGTATTCAACTGTTCAATTTGATAACTTCTTCCTGAACCCATTCCTCTGACTGGGAGGACAGAGAACACTAGCTGAGCTCCTGACACTTTTAACATTGCTCTGAGGGGTATATACTCTCTTTTGATGGTTCTAAGTTGCCTTTTCACAGTATCATCAGACTCTACATGGAATAGTAGGAGCAGATGACAGTCTGTAGGGTTCACCAGGCTCAGTAGCTTCTCAATTATGTCATGAATGTGAGTTACTTGTAGGCAGCAAAGTTCTCTAAAGAAATTGTCTGGATGGCAAATGGATGGTTTGGTGTCACTCAGTAAGGAATCTCCAATTACTAATGCCTAACATGCTTTTCTGCTGGCAATGGTTTTGATGTGGGTAGGTGGTTGGATCAACTTTGTGTGGTCGACTTCTCCTGAATCCTGTCCATTACTCACAGCTCTTCCTTCTCCAATGCCAGAGCATTAGATCTGTTCTGTGGGGTCACTTCAGGGGATGAAGGAAGGTTGTTCCTTCTGCCCTAAGCAAAAGGGTCCAGTCTTCTTCATCTCATAAGTTATTCATGTCAGTCAGCTCAAGGTTGAATTTAGGCTTACCTTCCCCTTGCACAGACCTAAGCCAAGGCTGTCACTCAACCTAGGACAGTGCACAATATCAGGTATCAATCTCCTGCTCACATTCCTGGACACTTCATGGCTTGTTGAGCTCCTCTTGTAACGTAGGTACTTGTCCAAGTTCTTCCAGCTGGAAGAACTTGCAGCCATGACATCCACTTCTGCCTTCATGTGCTAGGGGGACTTCCAAATACTGGAGCTTGAAGAGGAAATTCTAATTGTGACTGCTCAGCAGTGGTAATTTGTGGCTAAGGAATGATCTGGCATGGAGAGTAAGAAGGCACTACTGCAAGAAGGGTTTAAACTGTCTGGAAGCAGGAATGCCGGACAGAATGACTCCTTGCAAGACAGTGAAGTTTCCCTGGGTGATGAGATAAGAAACAGCCTCAGCATTGTCTTGTGGACCATTCTAGAATGTGAGTACTCGGGGGTTCAAGCTCAGGGTCCACTTTCAGGCAGCAGAGCTGGACTGGGGGATGGACCCACGGCCAAGCTGAGGTGCCCCGTGCAACTGCTCAAGGGATTGGTGCTGGTGCATGCGTATACGAGGAATCTGCTTGTGTCACACATTTGCAGACCCATGTAGAACGATGTATTGCGGTGGGACTCTGCCCAAAGCATTGTTCTTTTTTTTTTTTTTTTTTTTTAATATATTTAAGCACAAAAGTGTGTTTCATTTGCCTTGAGGAGTATCGTAAAAATTCCCCGACAAGCTCAGTGCAACTTAAGCTATAAATAGGTATTTTAGTCCTTGAGAGGTCTGCTTGAGTGGAGTGGTCAACATAGGTAGGCTGTAGTACTTCCATTTGGGTTTCAGCCACAACCTTGCAGTATTAGTAGGTGGCCACCATTTTCTTTCAGCAGGTCACAGTCTCCTTATGAGAAAGAAAAAGAGTCATAGAACTCTTAGAAAAAGAGTCCACTTATAAAATGGTAATTATTTTGAAAGATGTAATCCTTCTAATTCTAATTTCCTGGAGATCTTAAGCTTCTGGGTAGGCTTGCACAGATATCGGTTAATTGGGGTGACTGTCAAGGCTGCAGCCTGAGCCTGTGTGCAAGCAGAGGAGGCAGCAACCCTATCGCTGGCAGAGCGCGCAGCCCTTCCCGCGTGTTCTTCTGTGTAAACTGCTGCGCAAACTGCTGACACCATTTCCAACAGACACTGCTCCCTGTTTGCATGCCCTGGTCACAGTGCTGCTGGTGGCTGGTACTCCCTCAGGGCTCGTTATATATAGCTTCCTGTGGTTTGAACTGGCGTGGGAACCACCAGCAGTACTCAGGTTTCACGCACCCCTCTTGTGTACACGAGATACTATGTACACATGTTTCTTGAGGTCATACCCCATCTATGCCTACTTACCTCCCTGTCATCACCAGCTTGTCCTACTCATTTTCAGCTGCTGTTCAGCACAAGGTCTTTCATGCAGACAGCATTTAGCGTGCAATCAATCTGCACTCTTCAAAATAATTTGACGTGGATCTTGGTGCCTCCTCAATCATGCATGCAAGAAATAGGGAGGAATTAATGCATAAATACCTCTGTGTGTGTCTGTAGATGATAAAGGCCAAGAAAGCAGTGTCAGAAGAAATATAATAGTGGGGTGGGTTGTGAGGTTGGGAGTAGGTCTGGGTCACGTACAGCTAAATGTGGCTGAGGGGTGAAGAGCTAAAGTTTGTACTGACACTATTTATTTACAGAGGTTGAATGAGGCATATGAATCACTCCAGTCCTATTGCTGACAGCAGTGCTGCAGCTGGGCTATGCAATACCTAATCTCCATCCCAGACTACCTGCAGTGGGTGGTAAGTGGGGTTGCCACTGTGCAGTCCCATCACCTGCTTCTGTATCCACCAGTCTGTGAATTCAGCTTTCCTAAGGCTTCCTTGGTTTGGGTTGGGTTGGGTTGGGGTTTTTTTAAATCATTATATTCTAGTGGTACTTAGTGTTAATTAGAGATACCATTTTGAATCAAAATATTTTCTTGTTGGAATTAAATATTCTGAAATTTGTCCTGAGGCAAAACAAAGTAAATTTTGCAATACTTAAATTTCATACTGAGTGGACATTCTCTTCCAGAAAATTCCAATGGTAAAATTTTGGGAGAAGGTGTTCTATGAAATCCTAATGAATGTATTAGATAGACATTGAAAAAAAGCTAAATGTGCATCTCAACAGTACAGTATCACAGAATCACAGAACGGTTGAGATTAAAAGGGACCTCCAAAGGCATCTGGTCCAACCACCTTGTTCAAGCAGGGCCATCTACAGACAGTTGCCCAGGACCATGGCCAGGCACATTAATGTGCCTGTATCCTCTACGTTCAGAAAAAAATACCTGAGAAATCCAAATATTCATAATTTTATTCTATAGTTAGTAAATTGTATTGATTTTTCCAGTATGTAAAATTATAAATTCACATTTGCATTAAAAAACCCAAATAGCATTTACCTTAAGAAACATACAGACTGGTTAATTTGAATAATTAACAACTTTTAATTATTTAATAGTTAACAAGTATTTCTATAAAAAGCAGAGTATATAATACACTTGTTAATTTATATTTTGTTAATGTTTTCCTACATTATTTATCAGATTAAATTAATTCAGCTTTCCACTGTTGTTCATCATGATTTTTCTGGAGGATGTTTTTCATAGACTTTTATATGTAGTTATCTTTTTCTGACTTCAATCTATAATTTCAACTGTCTGTTCCACATGCAACCTGCCTAACTAACTTTGTTGTACAGTTATTGAAAGAGAACTCAGGTTAAACTTATTTTGTATGCATGATGCTATAACTTCAACCCTTGTTTAATTGCTTTACATATCAGTATTATATAAATAACTCAGTTATGTCATTTTTAATTCCGTGTTCAGACAGACAAACTGAGTCACCTGGTAGTTTGCTTTAGAGTTTTATACTTTGCTTCAGTCTTTGAAATAATTATCGCTTCCACACAATTTGTAATCCTCAGCCAAATCTGGGCCTGAGTCCTTGTGAGCTTCTACATCTTACAAAACACACAGAAAACGCAATTATATGGTAATTTATGTTTTAAAGCATAATTCCTCTCAAGACTTGCATTTAAGCCTAATTTGAAGTTCTCTTAACTTCATCCATACTATGTAAAATCTCAGTCACTTGAATTTTTTCACTGCTTACTAATTCTTTCAAATGTATTTACAACATTTGAAAACTTTATTAATGACCAAAACTGTCTTCCCTATTAATTCTTTGTATTTGTTGAGGAACAGTTACTGCTCAAACACTACTGAGACATGATTTTCATATCTCTGTTCAGTAAAAGGTTAAAACAAGACATTTACAAGGAAGGTCGTGGGAAGCTGAGGCATGTGCACTGATTAATTCTGTCAAATTATAAATGTTTAAAAAGTTCCTCACAATGCCAGAACGAACTCTGGTTAAAGTATACAATTTCCAGTTGAGACATAAAATGTGTTAGCTTAGACTTCCTTGGAAAAACACAGGCATATAGACACATTGCATTTATCTCCTGGCCTACTAACCAGGGTATGCCCACGATTCATGGTGCCAAAAAAAATGAGCCAAACTGCATTGCTGCAGCACTCTGACCAGAGTCATTAGCTCTAACAGCAGGGCTAATTAATTCAGGAGGAGTACCACACAGCAATGGATGGAAGTTATCATTTGTGTTATATTTGCATAGTACCACTTGCTCTGAAGAGATATACCAGGTCTCTCAGAGCTAACTGGATGTTTTTAGGGTGCTGTGCTTTGTAGTGCAGCCATTCACCTTAAATATGCCAGTGCTGTTCTCTCATCCCTCCTTTTTTGCTGAGAAGGTACTGTAAAATTTTTGTCCTGGAAGATCTCTCCCCACCACACATCGGACCCCAGCAATTTTAGTGTCCAAGATGCATTCTCTGGTTAAATATGTATTTTTACCAGGGACTTTTGGATCCAAACCTTGATTTCAAAAAAAAATTATAAACAATCAATATTTTCCTACTAATTGTGTAGGGCCCCATACTCAACTAGTGTAAATTATGTCACTGTCTTACAAATGGAAAAAAGACATTTTGATTCTGTGTTGCATAAACCATCTCTTTTTCTTTGTTTTTGTACTAAACTAAATTTAATAATTTTATACCCTTTTTGCAACTTACTCCACACATTCTCCCACAGTGTTTTTCAACTGTTCTTTCTCTTTCTATTTATTTTCATATCATACTTTATTTATTTACTTATTTATTACTGTATATTTCTTCTTATGTTATTTTTACCATATTAACTGGTCCTTTACTCTTTCTAATTCCAAGAAACCGAAGAATGTAAGAAAAGATACAATGGTAATATACATATTTTCTAATAACATTGCTTGCATGTGAAAATAATAATGAAAATAAATCAATTGAGATATGTCTTCTAATAAATATTGGTGTGAATTAAGAGCAAGGAGGTATTTAAAAATCATCACTGTCTTAGGCTAATACACAGTCTGAATCAGCATGTTTGGGAACTTTGAAATCAGCTGATGTGAGACATCAAATAATTTACTCCTGATTTCATTAACCTAGCATATCTTAAGTATTATTTCTGATCTTAAATTCTTGAATATACAATGTCAATTATTTCAGAAATTATAATTTTATTACACTACCTAATTACACTCAGATTCAGTAATTTGAAAGTGTAAACATCCTAACATTTGCATGTAAACTTGTGAACACAAAACTGCAGTTGTAAAGAGAGGTTTTATAAACCTGTCTCTCTGTAGATTATGATAAACGTGGAGTTTGTTTCTGCTTTCTTTCAAAATCAACAATCACACCACTGCTAAAAAAATAAAAACTTCTTAAAGTTTAAAAAAACAGTCTTAATCAATGAACTGACAAAAGATCTCAATCCCTTTTTATTAAAAACATCATTTTGTTTAATATCTCATTTCACTGGCTAGGATGGCACTACCCTTTTCCATGAAAAGGAAAACACATAGTTGTAATTTCTGTTTGCATTACAGATTCACTTGCCAGTTATTCACAAAATTTCCTACTTTCTCATAGGGTTATACTAAACAGCAGTTTGCATGTTTGCATGAGATCTGGCCGTCAGTTTAATTCTGCAATTCCTATACTCCAAAAGCCAACTTATTTTCTCTAACAAACACGCCTAGATAAGTAACTAAAGTCAGTAAATGTCACTTTCCTCCTTATGCTAGCCAAATATTGATATGTATTTTTAGTAGCATATTTTTTTCTAGCAGCAGTGGTTTAGTCTATTTAACACATGCAAAATTATACTAAATATCCAATTCAACATCAGCAATTTAAATACATTCATAAACAGGCAAAGGACAAATATTTTTATGACTGATTGTAGATTAGAAAAGATGCTGTCATTTCAAAACTTGTATTTGAAAAGTCAGCTGGCTCAGTAAAACTTGCAAAAAGTGAAAAGAAAGACAACTGAAGATGTTGATTTATATAACACAGGTTCATAATAAATACTTAGAAAATATTTGCCCTTCATTGTCGCAATACATAATCTGATGATGATATAAATGATCTGATGATACTAGTCAAATATGGGTTTTTTGCAGTCTGACTTTATTTCTTCAAAGTGCTTGCCAAAGCTTCATGTAAACATAAGTGAAACAAGGAAAGAAAAGACTCTGCTGTTGCAAAACTGAATACATTTTTGTTCAGTAAAGTAAAAACTACATCTGTTGTTATTTAATGCATTAGTGGAGCATTATATAACAGTGCATTTATTATTAGAGAAGTCGATTTTATATGTAAGTCTTGAATCATAAGAAGTTGTGCATCAGTTGCTATCATTTACTGTTTCCTGAAGTACATTACTTTTCAAAAGGTTTCACTAGTCCTTTACTAAATGTACAAATAACCACAAGTTGATCTGCCAAAAGGTGTTTGAAAAGGGAAAATATGTTGCTGTTTCATCTAAGAAAACAGTTTAATCTCCTTAATGTGTATGCATATATATATACACACACATATGTATATATATATATGAACACACACATATGAAAGAATCCTGAAAACATCTCCAGGAAGAAACTTATTTACATGCAAAAATGGTATTTGTATTGCAAATCATTCTTTGATTCAAGGCACTTCCAATCAGAAAACTTACTCTAAATCACTGATATTCCACATTATTTTGTTTACGTAATCTGTGGTAATATGCACTGAGTACAATTATAGGTCAACATATAAAGAAATACCAAAACACCATGTATAGTGAAGTTTAAGTAGGTGACAAGATCCATCATGTGAGACATGTCACATGACTGGTAGAAGAATATTTAAAATTTTATGTATATGCATCACTCGTCATGTTTTCTAAAACCTAGCTTTATTAAAGGTTTGGTATAGACTTTGCCACAAATAACTGAGAAGAAATTATTTTCCCATCAAAAATCTGTAGGAGGAATATCTAGAGGCAGATGGTGTTTCTCCCTGAGCTGTTCCGGAACACCTGGAATAGTCCAGCCCCCATGTGGCACAGAGGTAATGTGGCAGAAAGGGCCATAAGAAATCAGATAGAAATAACTTTTTTCCTTTTTGTCCTTCCATGTCTCTAGTCTTGTCTTGTGTTCCAGAGGTTTCTTTTGCTCACAAGCACGTTTAAACAACAAAGGAGAAATCTTAGTCAAAAACAGGCAGCCACTGAGGCTAACTTCCTGTTTCCCAGCTATTTTCACAGAAAATAGGACAGCGTGGTCACTAGCACTGTGTTGCATGGCACGGATGTGTGAGATGACTGGAAGAATCTTGCAACAGATGATACTGCCCTCAGAATACCATGCAGGAGTTTCTGTGCAACAGGACTCAGTCACACGCATGAATCCACTTTAACCTTTAGACGCCAATGGTTCAAGAAAAATTACACAATGAAGGCTGAAATTCAAACGTTTTTCAGGATCACATCTATGTTATCTACATATAATGGAACATAATAAAATTATCATTAAATTCTCTCCCTAAGACTCTGCTGAAACGATAACACTGAGCTGTTTCTCTATGTACTCATATTTATGAATTAAACAATTAGGATTAATAGCAAAGCTTTTCTTTTCAGTCATCTTGCTAGCAGGTATTACAATCTTTATAAAGTTAGTGTGCAAATTATAACCAGTCTATATTAAAAGAAATTGTATTTGGTGCTGGAAACAGAGTTAACATTCTGTCTCATTTAGAAGGCAGGTAAATAAATAGCTCTCTAAAGAGGAACTGGGTAGTTAGGATAGAGTCTCTAAAGATAAAAAACCACCTTATTTTCTTATAATTGACTTATAGTCAAAATGTAGGCTCAAGTTAAACTTATTCATACAGAAGATTATATATATACATATATATGACTGTGATTTAAAAGAATGTATCCCACCTCTGCCCCTTTTATTTTTTTAATGTGGGAAACTGCAAAGATGAATGTTAAAACTCTAGAGAATTTAAAGAAACTTGTCTGCTTTTTCTGTCTTGCCGGTGTTCCACTTTTCTTCAGATCAGCAACTGGTCTAGAAAAAGATCTAGCAGTTTGGAAGCGTATATTTCCAGTAGATAGCTAAGAAGCAACAGAGTGGGTCAAGTGGCATTAAAGCTCTGGGCTTTCCAATGGAAATCTGCATGGTTTTTTAACAGAGGTTTTGTAAAACTGATCCGCCTCAGGGGGAAAAGCTTGATTTAGGTGATTGATATCCCTTGCTGAAAAAAAAAAAAAAAGTAAATTAGTTATATTTGAGGTCTTCTAATAATAAAAGTGCTGCTGGTCCTGCACAGAGATGGAAGACCAACCCACTGACAGCAGCACTAGTTTTAAGGTTGTGATGCTCAGTTCCAACTGGCAGTTTGGGAAAATCACTGGCTTTATCTCAGTTCTTAAAAGAATGCTGGCATACCTCATAGACATGTAGAATACAAACATTCAAAGATGTAAGATGTTCAGATACTCATGCTATTGGCTATATATGTTCAGTTGTCAGTATACAGAAGATGCTTTGGTTGGACCAATATCTCAATACATTTCCAATGCATGGAATGCAGCCATCTTTTTGAAGATGTGAAGAGAATCACATTTCTTCCCATGCTGTCACAATATGGTGGACAATATTGTGTGAAAACTGAAGTTCACTCAAGAACCTTAGTTATTTTGATGCTTTCAGTGAACACACCCAGCTTCTATTTGTGCGTGAAGGGATCAGCATGCTGTGCAACACTAGAAAGCTATTTGGATTTTCACTAATTTGTGTAGCACATATAATATACCAGAGTATAGTACATATTCTATTTTTCAAGTTCAATTCTGCCCCACAGTGTGACTCACTGTTGCAGAAGGTGTTATCTATAGCCATTCTATTTCAATTTCAGCAGGTGGGGGTGGGTGTCACCTATAATTTGCAAGCCAGACATCCTTGCATTTCCACCAGCAGCATTTACTATCCAAGTAATTTAGTGCATAGTCATGATCTTAACGCTTAGCGCTTAGCTCAAGGCTTAGTGCATACTCATGATCTCTCGCCTTTTCTTTCTCCACCTCTGCACATTTCATCTTCATCCTTCCTTGATTGATTTAATCTACTAGGTTGAGATTCAATTGATGGATCAACAAATTCAGTCTTCATTTACTTTTTCCTACTTTATACAATAGACTACACTTCTAAATAATCACTATGACCCTTTTATTTTCATAGTTTCATCTTAATGCCTACAAATATCTGAAGTTGTACTGTGTTATTGTTTGTAATGAGTTTTCATCGCATGAATCCTTACTTATATTCAGGTTTAAATACTTGTGGGCCTTTAGTGGTTTTCTTTTCCAGTGTTTGAGGGACCGTAGGACTTTAGTCAGGAAGTATATATTCAGTGTATTATCTGTAGACAATACAAAGATGCATTTGATAATTTCCTCAAGTAGAACATTTCTGATCTAAACGTATGGGAAAACTGTATTATTTTCATAGTTAGATAACTAAAAAAAAGCTTGAATCTTTGGGCAGAGGTCAAGCAATGAAAAATTCACTCCAAGAAAGTCAGAAGAAAATGAAAAATAACCCCATCAGAACCTAGGATAGAAGGTGCAAATGAGTACAGTTTAGTTCTTACAGCAAACAGCATATGTAGGTGATAAAAAACTTGGCCTTATGGAAGTCAGCAGCAGACTGACCACTAACTTTGGTGAGGTAAAAATTTTGTTGAACTTTCCATTTGTAAACCCTCTGTACAAATAGTAATGACTTAATCATTCCTGTATTTCTGAAAGAAAAACAAGTAATTTTGCTTTCTGTTTTATACATGGAGAAACATAGAAGGATTAAGAGCATATCTACCTGCTGCAGTAGTGGCAAATGAGATTCTGGGTAGTACCATGCTGAGGAATTAACTTCAGCCCAGAACAACAACATCTGTACGCTGATACAGACTTGTTGCCTCTCAGGATGAAGGGCCAGGCAGTTGTGATACAGCAACATGGGTTATGGTCGTACATTACTACTTCTGAACTAGTTGTAGGATCCCTGCTGTGTTTCACTCATCCAGTGTCATCTTGATCACTGATCACAGAAACACTTGGCAGAAAAAATGAGAATGCATCCTAGAGCAGTCGGGACAGTGCCCATTTCCCACTGCCTGACTACACTGAACCATTTCTGTAAAACTGTAAGATAGTCATGACCTAACATTTCTTGAGGTTTCACCTTTGTTTTTCAATATGGATGAAGCTGTGTTGTGAATAATGATATAGAGGCTAATGGGAAAGGAGGCATGGAAGTGAAAATTACTTTTGAAGTAAAATAATACTCAGTTCTTTAACTGAATATGTTGGAATGGGGAATTACTGTCCCTGAATGTTAAAGGGGGGGACATTCATACATTAGAGCACAACTCCAGTAGCAAATGTTTTCTAAGAATTTGTGGCAATGTCTTCTGCCCTTTAACTTTGCATTTTTTAGGTGTCAAAACAAATTTTATTGATTTTTCTTTTAAACCTGTTTCATGACAATTGAATGAGTACTCACTACTGTTTATGTTAGGATGTTGTGTGTTGATCTCAGCTGGCCATCAGCTGCCCACCTAGCCACTCTATCACTTCTTCAACTGTATAGGGAGAGAAAATACATTGAAAAACTCGTGGGTTGAGTTAAGGACGGGGAGATTACTTACCAGTTACCACCACAGGCAAATAGATTTGACTTCAGGAAATTAATTTATTGGCAGTTAATTGTAATAGAGGAGGATGGTGAGAAATAAAAACAAAGCTACCAACGATTTTCCCACTGATGGAACAACTCATTCTGGATGTTATCTCTAAACAGGTGGAGGAAAAGAAGATTACCAGGAGTAGACAGGATGGATTCATCAAGGAGAAATCATGCCTGACCAACCTGATAGCTTTCTCTGATGTCATGTCTGTCTGGGTGGATGAGGGGAGAGCAGTGGATGTTGTATACCTCAACTTCAGTGAGGCTTTTGACACTGCCTCCCATCACATCCTCATAGGGAAGCTTAGGAAGTGTGGGATAGATGAGGGGACAGTGAGCTGGATCGAGAACTGGCTGAAGGACAGAGCTCAGAGAGTTGTGATCAGCAGTGCAGAGTCTAGTTGGAGGCCTGTAACTAGTGGTGCTCCCAGGGGTCAGTACTGGGGCCGGTCTCATTCAATATATTCATCAACGACCTGGATGAAGGGACAGAGTGCACCCCCAGCAAGTTTGCGGATGATACAAAACTTGGAGGAGTGGCTGACACACCAGAAGGCTGTGCTGCCATTCAGCAAGACCTGAACAGGCTGCAGAACTGGGCAGAGAGGAACCTAATGAGGTTCAATAAGGGCAAGTGTAGGGTCCTGCACTTGAGGAGGAATAACCCCATGCACCAATACAGGTTGGGGGCTGACCTGCTGGAGAGCAGCTCTGCGGAGAAGGACCTGGGAGTCCTGGCAGACAGCAAGCTGACCATAAGCCAGCCATGTGCCCTTGTGGCAAAGAAGGCCAATGGTGTCCTGGAGTGTATCAAGAAGAGTGTGGGCAGCAGGCCAAGGGAGGTTATCCTCCCACTCTAGTCTGCCCTGGCAAGGTCACCTCTGGAGTACTGTGTCCAGTTCTGGGCCCCCCAGTTCAAGAGAGAAAGGGAACTACTGGAGAGAGTTCAGTGGAGGGCCACAAAGATGATGAGGGGACTGGGGCATCTCTCTGATGAGGAAAGGCTGAGAGACCTGGGGCTCTTTAGCCTGGAGAAGAGAAGACTGAGAGGGGACCTTATCAACACTTATAAATATCTACAGGGCAAGTGCCAAGAGGATGGGGCCAGGCTCTTTGCAGTGGTGCCCAGTGACAGGACAAGGGGCAATGGGCACAAACTGGAGCACAGGAAGTTCCTCCTCAACATGGGGAAAAAATTTTCCTTTGAGAGTGACAGAGCACTGGAACAGGCTGCCTAGAGAGGCTGTGGAGTCTCCTTTCCTGGAGATATTCAAAACCTGCCTGGACATGATCCTGTGCAACCTGCTGTAGGTGAACCTGCTTTAGCAGGAGGATTGATGGTCTCCAGAGGTCCCTTCCAACACGTACCATTCTGTGACTCTGTGAGTCTGTGATTCTTACAGAAGCCCCCTTACAGCCTTCTACCCCTAGCAAAACCTTGCCACATAAACTTAATACGTGGGAGAAAGAGTGAATAATTTTTTCTTATTCAGTGTCTCCATTATGTTCATGCTTTTGTACATATTAACATATTTATCTCTCCTATCTGCTGACATTTTTTCCAGGATAAATTGTTCCTGGCTAACATCAGGTTGTATGGGGACCATTTTTCCTTTGAGCGTTGTTTTCACTATTTGCTGTGCTTTCCTTGTTCTGGTGGTTTCTGTTTTAGATGGAATGACCTGAATCAGATATTGTATTTTAAATGTGAGTTTACGTAGTAGCAGAGTGACAGTGATTTCTAATTTATTCTCAGTTCTCCGCTGCTTTTTAGTATTTTGTATGATATTTAAAATGTTGTTATGGCTTCAATTGACCATTTCAGAGAACTATCTACTATGACTCTTTTCTGAGTAGTAACAAGGTGTGAAAGACAGTCTGAGTTTTTGCCTTAAACAACCTGTTTTGCAGATTTTATGTATGTGTCTTGAAAAGAACTATTTTACAGTGCAAGTTTTATGTAGTAGCCTTCATTGCAGTACAGCCTGCTCCAAGGAAGGAACTAGCCCTACAGAGGTGGAGCAGTGCTCCCTCATTAGAGATAAGAGGGTGGGGCAGTGTTGCCCCCCCTTCAGAAACTTTAGTTGGGGTATCAATATGGAGACTTCAGTTGGAGCTTCAGTGGGACCCAACCTCCTCTATCCAAACAGACAAACCCTGCAGAAAAGGGGTGTTTCCAGACTTGAGGAGGCCCATTCACTTATCTACAAGTGGACACTGAACTTGAGGAGGTCCACTCCCTTATCTATAGTGGACAAAACCCCTTTGGAGCCCCCAAAATGTTGTATACTGCACCTGCATCCTAATTAGCACGAAAAGGGAAAAGAGGAGGGGATAACGTGAACAGGACTTATGAATATTAATGAAAGGGACAATAAAAATACCAATAATAAAGACACAGGCGTGCTCCCACCACCGAAAAGCTAAAGATCAGATCAGACCTACGAGATGTCGCTGGGATCCAGGAGTGGTAATCTATCTTTCTTTCTTTCTTTCTTTTCTTTCTTTCTTTTCTTTCTTTTCTTTCTTTCTTTTCTTTCTTTCTTTTCTTTCTTTCTTTTCTTTCTTTCTTTCTTTTCCTTCTTTCTTTTCTCTTTTCTTTCTTTTCTTTCTTTTCTTTCTTTCTTTTCTTTCTTTCTTTTCTTTCTTTCTTTTCTTTCTTTCTTTCTTTTCTTTCTTTCTTTTCTTTCTTTCTTTTCTTTCTTTCTTTTCTTTCTTTTCTTTCTTTCTTTTCTTTCTCTCTTTCTTTCTCTCTTTCTTTCTCTCTTTCTTTCTCTCTTTCTTTCTTTCTTTCTTTCTTTCTCTCTTTCTTTCTCTCTTTCTTTCTTTCTCTCTCTCTCTCTCTATTTTTTTTTCTCTCATATTATTAAATAAAATTAGGGAAAGCCACTTTATCCAACCTGTGAAATATTACTATTACCTGAGCTGTGAAATATTACTAATAAAGTACGTTATTGCTGCCAATCTACTGACCAAACTTTAAGTATATCTGTCATAGTCAAAAGAGGGTAGCTGGTAGTTAGTCGAGAATTAGTCTTAAGACCAACAGTATTGCATATTTTAATGACAAAAGAAAGGCAACCTGACCTATCTCATACAGACGGTTGGAAGAATTGTCTGCATGTAAACTCATAGTTTATCGTACCATGCCAACAACTCTTTATTATTTACATCACACTGCTCCATATCTAGAAATTCTTAGTGTTCACTGAAAGCAAAATGTCTAAGTGGAGAATCGTTTTCAAAGTTTAACTTAGTGCTCTTCAGAGTGAATAATCTGTCTCACAATAAAATACTCTTGCTGTACAATAGAAGTGATCACAGCAAGAATCATCGTAAAGTAGCTTTAATAATACAAATTCTTATCCTAGCTCACTAACAGTAACTTTGCTGGGTAAAAAACACTAAGAATATTGCTTACTTAGCCTTGTGTTTTAGCTGAGGCTAAGGCACTGTCCTAATTTCAGCTACTAAAGGCTAGTCTGTAGTATATTTAACTAAAGCCAAACTGTTAAGAGTTTGTGGAATTACCATTGATATTAGTGGGCTTAACGTTACACCTGCATAGCAGCTGAAACCACTGTAGCCTGCTAGAGTTCTACCACTTGGGCACAAAGCGGTGCTTTGTTAAAGTGATTCAGAGCACCTAAATCAGATCTATGCTCTTAATTGCTTTCTGAGTCTCTTCTATTTCCATTGGCTTTTGATAGTCTGTTTCCTGTGAGGGATAAGAAGAAACAACTTCATCTCCTGCTTTGCGATAGAGTGCATACAACTCATACCTAAGCATGAGCTCTCTGTCTAAATTCCAAAACTCATACCAAAGCATGGACTTTTGTCCAAAAAAAATGATTGAAGGACAAGTTGATAACCTGTAGAAAAAATGTTACTTCATAAATCATACAAAATTTCAAAGTTGCCACAGAAGAATCATATCGACATCAGCTGCCAGTCACCCAGCTGCATTTCATTCTTCGTTGCACATAAGGATATGGTCTACAAGTTATTTCTGTCACACTTATCTTTGGTTCTCAAGCTATAAAACTGGAATGATAATACTTAGCATTATGGAGGTGAAGCTATTGATCATTCCAAGACTTCACATGCTATAGACTTAGCAGCCATTTAGGGGTTTAAATGGATAACAGAAGAATGGAGTGTCATGCACTGCATACATAACATTTTGTGTAAAATGACGTTCAGTGGTAAACCTGATTTAACACATGCAATCACTCTTACTCCGTGCACATTAGGTGGCTGTGCACACACAGCTAGATAGATACCTTCACAGAAAGCTTGAGCCTCATAGCAGAGAGACAGTCCTTGAGGCTTCCTATATCATAGTAAAATGAATGTACGTATCCTATAAAAAAAATTGCCAGATATTTAGATTCAGATAAAACATGCATAGCTGAGAGTTTTCATCTTAATTTTTACATAATAGAAATAGGGTCAGAACATAACCCTCTACCCATTTCACCCATACTAATTCTAAAACACGTGAAAGCAGGAAAATCCATTTATCTGTTTGACTCTCAAAAATAGCTTTGTTTCAAAGTATACAAATGCACTGCACAAGTACTTTTGTAGCCATTTAGGACTTGGGTAACGTACTGGAATATTCACTTAAATTATATTAAATGTGTTTATATGCCTACTTGGGGCTGATTTAACTCAAGTATTTTCACAGACTTTCAGATATACCAAGCTTTGATGCAGAAGACCAACTATGCAGAGGAAAAAATAAAGCTTCTTGTAAACTTTTTATCTCAGTTAGGTCATTTGTTTATTTTTGTGTTCAAACATCTGGGTTTTCAGAACAGCTGGCCAATATTACTAATGAAAGTCCAATAGTAAAACAACAGCCCTTCCAAACTAGCAGCATTAGAGGAAGGAATGTGTCAGGGTGATCCACACCATCAAATTGATTTATTGGTAAAGCTGGTAAAAAGGACCAGCTAAAGCCCTGTATTCAACTCAACTGTTTATTTATGTTACTGCTAGACCATCAGCTATTTCAGGAAACTGACTGAAGAAGCTCTGCCAAAATTCTTTAATAGCTTTTCTGAAGATAAACTTTAAAGATCATCATAAAAATAGTGGAGAAAAATCTAAAGTAATATAAAAGTGAACATATCATAATAAATTGTCCCAAGAAACATCCCTACTTTTGTTTTTTACTATTGATATTGTATATGGTATTTCATGATACAAAGTATCTATAATTAAAAACTAGAAATCTGTAATCACTATATTAAAGCCTTGACCTTATTCCAAGCATATGCTTTACTTCCTGTATATGAATATCTCTAATGACTTCAGTAAGAGTACACTCAAATATTTAGAGTGTAATTGTGACCCCAAAAGTCATCCTATAGGGAATAGCTGCAAACACACTTTTGTTTTTAAATGTACAGGAAGCCTATTAAGAACTATTTACATGTACTGAAAAAGGTTATGTTTCTAAAAGTATAAGCCATTTCGTTGTTAACAGAACAGTTGTTTTTTAGAGATTTTGAAATGATACCCAACACTTTACAACATTTTTCAGTTTTATGCGTTTTTATTTAATTCTCTGTTCTTAGCAGATACAGTAATCTGCGTTAGTGACATTCTCATTCTACTTAAGTCAGAGGAAAATAGCAATTTAACTTAATTGGTTAGTGAATGATTTCTGATTTATAGTTATTTGTGTATATTTGAACACTCTTTCCTTTTCCATTTCCATTTTTACTGACTGACAAATAGAGATGCCACAACCCTCATTCATCCACAGTTTATTTCATCTCTGAAGGTATTTTCAATATCGCATAAAGATTAAGAAGACACTGACTCAGCAAGGCTTCTGAACATGCACCCAACTTTAAAAAATGTTTACGTATAGGTATTTACCTTGGATCCCCTTGATCTTAACCTACATAGCTTTTTGATTCCTTGATAAGTCAGGACCTAGTTAAATCCTGGGCTTTTGAATAGATGTGACAAAGTCAAAAGATAGTATTTTAACCATTTCTTCTTGCAGGAGGTTAATTATCAAAATGGAGGTCATAAATAATGTTTTTACTTTTCAAAAATAGGACTAATATTTAATTCAGAGATAAGCATTTATGATTGATTGTAGAGAAAACCTATCACTTTTCATAAGGGAAATAATGTCATGTATTCTTTAAGATCTGTAGTGTGATTGCAAAGGCAAACTTGCTCATGTCTGAAAGTCTCTGGTACTATATGATAAAGTATCTGCTTCCTCAACAACAAGCATTAGGGAGAATCATATCTGTGTTTCACAGCCTCGGTTAAATTCACCACACTACTATACAGAAAAAGAAACACACCACTGCTTTTTGCTGCTCTGTGTCAATATACAGAAAACAGAGAAACAGTCAATCTAAATTTTTGTTATTTCCTGCCAAGAAAAGGCCATAGTTGTTATATGTTCTTTCCTGTTCATCATTTTTCAAATGGGCCAGGTATGAGGCTCTGAATAATGAGCATACAGATTGCAGACATGTCACTTTTGCAGTGAAGTCCCTGATGCTGCAGGAGAAAAACATCAAGTTAAATGATTTAGCCGAATAGTAGCATCCAAAAAGGTACTATATATTGGCTTGACAGGCATAGGGTGGTAACTCCAACCAGTACATTCTGGTTCTGGTTACCTCAGAGAAGTCAGGTGTAAAACTTTGTGACAACCTTACCACACGTTGATTTTTATTTTTGGATGGATGATGAGCCAAAGAAGTCAAGCTTCTAAATGGGGTTTGATTTTAGAGTGATCCAGAGAGTAAGGTTCCTGCATAGCTATCACATGTTTTGTTGAGTGATCCTTTTCTCTTAGCTTAAAAATGAAGTTTTCAGTAGTTTGTTTTTTGCAGTCCTGTTCTTTGGAGGTGAGGGGAAGGGAAAAGGGTTTCAGTTTAGCATTAAAAATATAAACATGATCTGTTCTCTTTCCTGATTCCATTTTTCAGCTTCTTGCAAATTATGGAGATTTCTGCAGTTGGAAAAAACTGCATTTTGGTCACTGGTTTGGTGAAGATAACAAACATCTCCCTTCACTAAACTTAATTAACTTAATTAGTTTTTCTCCCACCATCAGAAAGAAAACCATGAAAGTATGGTAATGGATATAAAAATTATGACGAGTTCCAAGGATTATAAGTAGTGTTGTCCTGTATGGGAATCAGGAGAGGCAGCAAAACGATTTGTGGTGGCAGTTTGAGGCAGCAAACAATTTGAACTGTCTCTTTCCTGATGGTACAGCTGGTGGAATACACCTAAGACCAGCAAAACTTCCTTACATAGATTTCTAACCATGGACAAGAAACTGGCTTTCATATTCTCTATTCAGTGTTGAACCATATACATTTTTTCATTAGAAACGACTGAGAACTATAATTCATTAGGTTTGAAGTAATAGATGAAGGAGAGTTTGCTTTCAACTAACTTGAGTAAACCCAAAGTTAAGTTCCTGTAAATAGTCTGACATAAAGAATTTAGCCCTAGGTTAAAGGTGACAAGAAACTAAAAAGTGAAAAAATATGTACATTGTCTAATTGTATGCTTTGTTTCAAAATCCTGGGCTTGATTTTCTGTTTTGGTGCCCTCTGTGGACACATACCTAACATGATGCATTCAAGTTAATTGTATCCTAAGAGCCAAGTGCACCTCAAGAGCCAAGAAATCAACAGGCTGTCTTCAGTACTTGTTGATATTCTGAGGGACTTTAAACAAGTCAGGAAAAGCAGATTGGACTAGTAATATTACCTTATCCTGCTCAAAGTTCTTATCTAACATTGTGCTTAATTTACTTCAAAAAGAAAAACTACACAAAAATAATGGTGAAAGAAACCTTCGCACTTCATCAGTAGGTAACTAAGAAGATCAGATGCAATATGCTGGTTATGAAAATATTGATTATACTATTTTATTGATGATAACCTTATTAATATGCTTAATTATATCTAATACCCAAAGAATTCTTTAACAAATATTTAATTAAAAGAATTTTCTTTTATTTGATAGTTTATTTTAAAGAAAAGTTTTGGCCACATTTCTCTCAATAGGAGCAAAGAATGTGCCTGTTCACTGCAGAAAAACTAATTTTAGCCAAACAGCAATAAAAAAGCAATAGCTGAATGTGAATTTGTATGTGACTCATGATTCCTTTTATTAAAAATGTTTGAGACATAACTATGCTAATGTAACCAATTTCCCTGTTGTAAATACTTTGGACTAAAAATTATGCCTTCCCTCACTAGGTATAAATACCCAAATGTACTGACAATCTGATCCTGTTGTTTGTCAGGTTCCATGGCTGTAATGGGACTTAAATTTCTCAACTTTCCTCAGAAACAAACTGTTTGAAGAAGTCTAATTTCTTTTTATTTAATTTGTCATTCCTTTGAACACCTTAGAAGAGGGTAGGGGAAAAAAAAAGATAACTGAAAGGTATACGTACACAGTGATACTGAACTAATTACTCATACTGACTGAAGTTATGGATATTAATAACAGCTTGACATGTTAAACTGTTTTTTTTTCTTAGTAAAGAGGAAAAAATATTTCTTTTGGTGTGCATAATGAATATTGAAGAAGGACTGTTGCTGTAGGTTCTTCAGATAGTAGTCTGTGTGATATAGATTGCAAATCTGTCCTGCTACCAAAACTTATCAGGGGGAATGAAGTGATCTGAGCGGTCAAGAGATTTTCCCTCTGGGCTTAATGACACTAGTTTATTTATAAATAAAGACAGGAAATGAATCAACTTACTTGTTGACATAGATGATATAAGTTATACAAATTTCGTATGGGTTCTGTTTTGTCCAAAGTTGAGTTCTTGCATTCAGATTCTCCCTGTCTTTGTACTTTTGCAACACCTGGTATATTATGATATGTACAGAACACATTCCTACATAGAAAACTTCTTAAGCAGCTTCAAAGCATTATTCAAAAGTTTAAACTATTGTTCCCACACATCTGAACAAGCAGTTCAGGTTTATTTTGGAATAGCTGGACACATACTTATGTCCATGTGAGGGGATTTTTATTTTATTTTTAAGATATAAAAATCCCATTTTCCTCCCTTAACTAGAATTCCTGGTTAAACTGCATCTCTCTTGACATGGTACTCCCATGGGGCTGTTGCAACAGTTCAGTTCAGAGGAGACATGGCAAAGCATAAGGAGAGCAGTAGTACCTCCAAGAAACTTAAATAATTGTAGATACTGGTAGTTAACACATCAGTATCAGTAAAGCAAACTCTTTTAATGGATCTATGTCACGTACACTCTACATCACACATAATGTTCAGTTACATACATTATACACTCCGTGTTCAGCTTATGGATGCTACTTTTTAATCAGAACTACTACTTATGTCTTCAATGTAACTTAGAGATAGTTGCATCATTCGCTATTGTTATTTTTTACCATTTTCTCTCACATGAGGAAAGGCTGAGAGATCTGGGACTATTTCAGCCAGAGAAGAGAAGGCTCAGAGAGAAATCTCATCAAAGTATATAAACACCTTAAGGGACAGTGCAAAGAAAACAAGTCAGGCTCTTTTTAGTGATGCCCAGTGACAGGTCAAGAGGCGATGGGCACAGACTGGAACACAGGAGGCCTCCTGAACATGAGGACGCTTCTTTTTCACTGTGAGGGTGACTTAGCATGGCAAAAAGTTGCCCAGAGAGGTGGTAAACTCTCTGTCCTTGTAGATTTTCAAAAGCTGTCTGGACATGGTCCCAAGCAACCTGCTCTACATAAGCCTGCTTGAGCAGGGGGTCGGACTAGATGGCCTCCAATAGTCCCGTTCAACCTCAGTCATTCTGTTATTCTGTGGTTCTGTGATTTGAGATCTTTCTTACCAAACAACATTTGAACTTCTCCCTTTGCGTAATCTTCTATTGTCACCCACTTCCTTTTTCCAGAAGTATGCACCATATACTTTGCAATTAATCTGATTACTTTTCTTGAGAAGAGCCATATGCATTCTTCTCTCTCCCTGTCTTTGTGATGAACAACTCTTTTCTCAACTCCTTTAACTAACTGCCTATCATTTTGGAGCAAAATTTTTGCCTTTTTTTTTCTCTTTTACTTTCACCACCTTTACATCAATTATTTTCTTTTACTAAATCTCAAATCGGATCACCTTTTCACAAATCTGAAAACCTATATCTCCACCTTTTCCTTTGTTTTTTCCTTTGTCCTTTGAAGCCAAGAAAACTCAATAACAACCAAGTGTTATGAAGCAGGTATTCTTTATTGAGGCGCCGGGCAGTACGGGGTATAGCTCCTTCCATACGTGCACGCCCAAGCGTTAGGATTCTTGCCTTATATTTACAGCTTTCATGTTTATTCATTACATTACTAAGAAAAGGTTGGGTTATTCTAATTATTTCCAGGAATTCATTAACATAAGTTCCTCCCATAGTCCTACCTCAGCCTGCCCAAGTTACACCCTTGTCGGGGGTCCTTGGTGGTCTTTGGGGATGAAGGTCCGAGTCTTCCTCAGGGTTGAACTTTTGAATTTGTCCTGTGGCGCATGCCCTGTACCATTCTGGGTCTTTTCCAATTTTCAGAACCAGCTCTTGCTAGCTGCCCTCCTTATCTCTCCTGATTAGTCTTTTGTGTTCCTTGAGCCCCACAGTCTGATTGGAGAATTCCACTTGGTGTCCTTTGCTTGGCAGATTCTGCTTCATTCTTATTTTTAAAGTGTTAGTTAGTCAGCAGTGGATATATACATGAGGATTAGTACAAATCAGCCTTCCTCCCTACCTCTAAAGGCTGGTCAGCAGTTCTTTTCTAAAACCTAGTTTTCTAAAAGCTAGTTTTCTAAAGGCTAGTTAGCCATTGTTTATTACACCATGATATGACTGTTTCCTGCCTGAACTTTTGTCTGCATTGCTATTCTAAGTTACATTTTTGTCTTTTGCACATCCTCTCTCAAATGAAGCTGTATACCTCCTTCTCTGAATTCAATTCATGGTCAACTCTTTCTTCTGTTATTTCTTCTACTCTGAAAACTCTGAAGTAATGCACTCATATTAGTGCCTTTTTGCCTGGCTCAGTCCTTGGGAGGTACAGTATTATCTGTCGTAATCTCAGTCATCTTTCTTTTTTTCATTTATTCTTTTTTTTCTTTTTTTCTTTTCTCTGCCCTTAGTAGTATTATTTTCACTGTTGTTGCTAAAGAGCTAGAAGCTAGGAATGTAGAACCAGAAAACTATTACTGAATTTCTGTAATGTTTATGCATTCCTTCCATGACATCTACTACTAGATGTTTTTTTGCATGATCCATCAGAAAGAATGGCTGAAATCCAATTTGGAAAAAAACAACAACAACACAAAAAACAACACGAACAAAAACTTCCTTTGAAAATAAGGAAGTACTAAGGAATAAATAAGGGGAAGTAACATCTGCTTTCAAACTGACTGCATGCCTAACCGGATGAATAATCTAGTTAAATATTGTCATTTTTATACCTCATATTTGGTCTCCTCTGAAAACAAGGTTTTTAACAACTGAAGAGAATATGTTCAAGCATAGTCAGATAAAGTGTTCAGCTGTAAACATGAAAGTAAAAACTGGGTTTTTTTTTCTGTGAATTGTCTGTCATGTTCTTTGAATTGTTTGGTGCAACAGGGCTTCCTTACAGACAGGAGTTAATAAAAGAAAATTTTGTTCTGTTTCTGGTTTATCTTCTCCTAAATCTTTCTCTTTCTTTTTTTGGGTTTTTGGTTTGTTTTGTTTGTTTTTTTTTTTTTTTTCCCCTACAGTTGTGCCAATGTGCTCACACATACACAGATTTTTGGATCCACCTTTGGATTTTATTGCATCATATTCTTTTCAACCAAGTGGTTTTGTGCTAGGTAGTTTTATTCACCCAACATATCCTTGATATCATTATCATCTTTGGATACCATCACTATTCTCATCCTAGGGAAATAACTGCTTCAGTTAGAATGATCTGTGTAGAGTGCCTTGCTCCATGGTCTTGTTCTTTATCCAAATATAATGATCTTCAAACATCTTTTTAGGAGGAGCAAGTATATGTTTTCATCAATGGCAACAATGGCAACTATGCTGACACGACCTGAGTACTGAGATGTTTTCTAATGCAGCTGAGAATTGCCATGTGATTAAAACAATCAAGGAAAATAATACCTTTTTAATGCCTTAATGCCTCAGTCTCTGTCTCAGCTCCTACTTTTGCTGAACTTAGGCAGATTTAGAAAATATGAGGAAATTCTTGAGGAAAAAGCAAAAAACTCTAAAAGAAAAAAAGGGAACGATCTGAACACAGCTATATCTACTTTAATGGAAACTAAGTGTGGGCCCACTTTAGGCTAGCCAAACCTAGTACTGTACAATGCACTGAGAGCATAAGAGCTACTGAAATGACGTGTGTGAAGAAAGGCCTTGCTGTTCGATTTAGTTCCCCACCTCACTCTAGAAACACTGTATAGAGTCGTCTTTCACTGATCAAGAAGAGAATGATTGTGTGTGACAGTCAACAAGTGAGTTACTGTGTGAGTGAGTGTGTGTCCATCTGAGACAGCACAGATAGTCGTATACCATAGGGAATGGTTCCTCCAGCAGCCACGTAACACAATTAGTGCATTCTTTCTGTTGCTTTCATTATTTTTGTAAAGGAGGAAAATGCCTGTGAAATAGCTACATTGATTTTGTTTTAGATTACAGACGTGCTCAGCTGTTAGAAAACGCTAACACTACCTAACTAAGGTCTTTGTGACCTTACTTCTCCTTGTGTCCATGCATGTTCAAGTCTTTCATTGCAGAATTTATGTTCTCTTCCTGTCTATTCACACAATTCTCATTTCTTTCAGAACGAAATATGTATGTATATAATACAAAATATATATGTGCATTGTGTAGCATGAGAAAAGAATTAAGTTTTAACAGGCAATCACAAATCTAGGATTTGTTAGCTTTTGAATATTCCTCTCTTGACACCTGTCTTACCTTTTTAAACACGCTTTAATTATGCAACTGTATATCCACTAAAATATGGAGGTCTTCAATGTTTCATTGAAAAATGTTGGATTGCAAAGGATTAGGACTATGGGATTATATGAATGGCTTCAGTTAACCCTATGTAAATTGTTCACTGACTTTTAAACTACAGTTTGTGTTCTGTGTGCATAGGTCCATTGTGGCCCTGATGTATACTCTCTTTGAAATGGAAATTTTTAGTTGTTACCTCCAGAGAGCTTCAAAGGCTTGACTGCCCACTCTGAATTCCTTTGAAATGCTTAATTTGAATCATAAACTATCTCTGCAAACAGTCTCATTATCTTGTTAGACTCATGTCTCTTTTGAAATGGGTTTCTGTCCATAGGCCGCTTTGATGTGTTGCTTAAGTATGAGGGATTTCTTAGAATTTTCAACTTTTGCAGGTGGTAAAACTTAATCCTTTAAAACTTAAACTTAGTATCTAATGATTTGGTAACTCATTAAAATAAATATAGTTCTGTAGTAATGTCCATGGCTTTACAATAGAGTATCTTTCTCCACTGTTTTGCCTACAAATATATTTTTCTTGAAATTTCTGCCAAATCACAGAATCACAGAACGGTTGAGGTTGGAAGGGACATCTAGAGGTCATCTCATTCAACTCCCTGCTCAAGAAGGGCCATGACTGGGACATACTAATATATATCTATACTAACCTTTGCCATACTAAATGTTATTTAGTATCAAATTTCACCACATAAAAGGTACAGCCTAAGTACAATCTAGGAATAAATAACATTTCCAAGTTGCTGGTTCTTCCAGACTCAGAAAAGCCACTTTATAGTTCAGTGAATGTGAGATGGGATACTTCCTTCACCTGTAGCTAGAGACTGACTTAAAACACCCAAGCCACAAAAACTACTGACAAAATTTAGAATATTTATTTCGGATTTCTATGTTTCTTAGCAAGTGGCCTTCTCAGGTAGATGGCTTTGCCAATTAAAGCCTGGCATGAAGTCTGTTGCAGCCAAAGCATTAAAAGGGGTTTTTAGGATTTGGAATTGTTATTATAATCACTACATAAAAAAAAAAATAAAAGTGCTGATTAGAATTGCATGAAACAATTTCCAGTAAAGTACTTTGTTCTGTTGGAAAATACCAGTCATTTAAAACCAAAATATTTCTGAAACGGACATAGATTTTAATAATTCTACTGATTTGTTCAATCAGCTTTAGACACAGGATATCAATGCTTCCAAAATCCATGATAATTTGTTGCACTGGTCTGCCTTATTCCATGTGTAGATATTTGAAGAGTTTCACAGAAAATTCTGAAAGCCTAGCAGTACACCCCACTGTAGAAAGAGTACTATTTACTTCAACTGACAATGATTAGGTATAGAATTGGAAAAAATTAAAAAGTATTCCTGCAGTTTTTCTCTGAAACAATTCTATTATTATGGACAAGTTGCTTAGCTCTTTACTACAGAACACCACCTTAAAAAAGTTCACATTGAGGCCATCATGCCAAATGCGCCTTATTTACAGCCATGCTGATTAAAACCTATAATAAACATTCTATACAAGAAAACATATTTTAAGTTATTGTAGAGGGAATATTTGTTACCAAGGTAACAAATAAAATCTGTACTACTATTGTGTATTTTATTTTCAATGAAGAATTGAATCCTTTTCAATTATTGGATGGGATGGGAAAGTAGTAAACAAGGTTATAAATCTCTGGAATTTGCTTCATGGTAATAGAGCATTAAGCAGGCAACTGGTATTCTCCATGCATTGAAGTAGTACTGCTCTGATCCACTACTTTATAATTATGTGAGGATTATTAAAACAACAGGAGAAGGAAATTGGCTACCCCTCACAAGTACCACTGTGTCTTAGCTAACTGCATGCATCCTAGGTTAGCTGAGCTAGACAGATCTCCCATTGTGCTTGGAACTGACAGACTTACATAAAAATGGTAGTGACCTACAAGCTAAAGTTTGTGTTAAAAATGACAAAGGTGCTTAGCGGATTATTTAAATTCTTTGACAATTTTTTTTTTTTTACTTTAAATATCATCATAACAATCAAAACTGAAAGAAAAGAAAAAAACCTAACACTCCATAAGATTGAATTGAAATGTTATGTCTTATCGCTATTATGTATCTTGGGTGAGAAGTAAGTTTAATTTTATCAGGTTGAATGAAGATGCAAACCAGTAATGAATTATTAATATACCTGTATCTCTCTTGAGCAGTTACTAAAATCTTCCATGGTCACAGTAAGATCACTACTTGCAGACAGAAACACTTTTTAGTGTGTATGTGCATGTGTGTCTATAAACTAAATAATGTGTTTGTGTGTGTGTAAATATATATTATTTCTGGTGGGAATGTTTTTATCTTTTGCTGTGGTTTTAGGGAAGCAGTGCTAACATGAAAAATATTTCACAGATTAGGAAGATGTAAGCAATGCAATAGTATTTAATGAACTATGTTACCAAATGCTGTGAAATCTAGCTCTGGTTCTAGAAACACCAGTGTGTGAAAAACTTCCTTTATTGAGTAGTTCATGAAATAACTACCAGGAATAATATACACAAGTGCATAAGAGTCTGATCCTATGAACCTTTATGTAGTGACTTACCTGTGGGAGCACAAGTAGTCCTACTGGTTTTAATGACTTCATAAACAAATGACCAATTTCAGGATCAATTTTGCTGTGATTGTATGCGTTTATGAGATGAGTGAATATGATAGTACCATAGGAACAAATTTTCTGGCATGCAGATTTTTCCAAATCCTGAAAAGAGCTCAATTGAAGGGGTACGTATTTAAAGGACTGTTGTAGGATCAAGTGGCCTTAAGATATCTCAATTCTAATCACAACTGGAAATCAAAATTGTTGCAATGTTCATGAACTAGATATAATAAACATGTCATGAAAAGTAAATAAAAGTAAATATTTTGTGTGAATGTGCTCATGTGTGCATTTTCACTTTTATCTTTTATATAGTAGCAAAAATAACACCTTATTCATAGAATATCAGAAGTGGTCTATGTACACAGCCAAATCCAGACCGTTTCTGCTCACAGCATCAAAGAAGACAGCATAATGTCACAAATGCATAGTAATGTTCTGACTTTTATCAAAATAATCTGTTGGTTTTACTCTCCTTCTTATCAGTTTCCTTCCCTATTACCAGGTACCTAAAGGTGTAGAATAAAACATTATAAGTGAAAACATAACAATAAATACAATTTTATTTGCCATAACTGTCGTATATAAAGAATGAAATAAATTTGGCAAAATCTGCTTTGAGGAACTTAGCTGTGCTGGTTTTGGGTAGGATGTAGTTAATTTTCCTCAGAGCAGCCCAGATTGTGCTGTGTTCTGTATTTGTTGATAACACAAGGATATTTCGTTACTGATGAGTAGTGCTTGGACAGCATCAATGCCTTGTCTGCTTCTCACACTGCCCCAACAGTGAGCAGGCTGGGGTTGCACAAGAAGTTGGTAGGGGACACAGCTGGGACAGATGACTCTTGTTGTTTGGGGTCACCCTGGCTGTGCCATGTGGCATCGTGCTTAACAGTAAAAAAAGAAAGAAGGAGGAAGGGGGCTGCATTTGGGGTGATGGTGTTCATCTTCCCAAGTCACCATTACGTGCGATGGAGCCCTACTTTCCTGGAGATCGCTGAACACCTGCCTGCCGATGGGAAGTGCTGCATGAATTCCTTGTTTTTCTTTGCTTGTACACACAACTTTTTCTTTACCTACTAAACTGTCATTACCTCAATCCAAGAGTTTTCTCACTTTTGCCCTTGTGACTCTCTCCCCCATCCCACTGTAGCATGATGAGCTAGCAGCTGTGTGTGGCTCAGCTCCTTAACAGGTTTAACCCACAATATTACCCTCTATATATTTTCTCTTTGGCACAATTTTACTATGTTATGACAGAGTTTCTCCAATATTTCCTTACAATCTGCTAGTGTAAATTCATACAGAGCTCTTATTATTCAGAATAGATTAAATATATCTATGGCTTGTTGATGGTCAAGCATTTCTGTTAAATGCCATTGTGATGGCATTAGGTAAGTGTTTCTGTTTTTTGCAATGTAATTGGAAAAGAGGTTTTATTGTTTCATTGCTGTTTCACAGTCCCATTTTAGTCATTTGGGACTGAGAATGTCTCATTTTCTTTTTGGAAACTAGTGAAATTGGACCATTTGGTAAGAATATCTTCATTTTCCTTCCTAATAACATAGGTTATTATTAAAATTAGGTAATACTTTAACATAGAGCTTTGTCATACACATATTCATAAAAATCTGATTTAATCTTTCTGTTTCTACTTTCAAATATGATTGTTGGTTAATTTATCAAATTGATTATTCATTTACTCAAAATAAAAATGACAGATATATGGAAGTTTAGAATTCAGTTTCTCAACTAATAAAGTTACTAATGTTTGAAAATGCTGCTCTGAAGACTGATGGCAAATTAGAAGTAGAAAATACTCCAGAAAAAGTAAAAAAAAAATATTTCAATTGTTAAGTTTAAGTTTTGAACCCCTTGAGAGGACTTCAGAATGTCAACTTGTCAACTCTTTGATTCATTTTTTTTCAACCAACGTTTACCAATCTTATTAAAGCCAAGGGACTATGGAAATCAAATAAAGTGTGTTGTCATTGTCTCATTTCTAGTGCCAGAATCACAGAATCATAGCCATTGGAAGGGACCTCTGGAGACCATCAACCTTCTTGCTAAAGTAGGTTCACCTACAGCAGGTTGCACAGGATCATGTCCAGGTGGGTTTTGAATATCTCCAGAGAAGGACACTCCACAACCTCTCTGGGCAGCCTGTTCCAGTGTTCTGTCACCCTCACAGTGAACAAGTTTTTCCTTATGTTAATGAAGAACCTCCTGTGCTCCATGTTGTGCCTGTTGCCCCTTGTCCTGTTGCTGGGCAGCACTGAAAAGAGCCTGGCCCCATCCTTTTGACACCCACCCTTTAGTTATTTATAAGTGTTGATAAGGTCCCCTCTCAGTCTTCTCTTCTCCAGGATGAAGAGCCCCAGGTCTCTCAGCTTTTCCTCATAGGAGAGGTGCTCCAGCCCCCTCATCATCTCTGTAGCCCTCCGCTGGACTCTCTCCAGTAGTTCTCTGTCTCTCTTGAACTGGGGGTCCCAGAACTGGGCACAGCACTCCAGATGCAGCCTCATCAGGGCAGAATAGAGGGAGAGGTGAACCTCCTTCAACCTGCTGGCCACACTCTTCTTGATACACATAGTTATGACACTCAGTTTAGATATCTACATTGGGAGCGAAAATGAGGCAGAATTATAACAAGAAGCAAATCAGGACTTGAAATAAGATACAAATATGGATCTGGAAGACAAGTATTTTGCACTGAAATACTTGGACTGACTTTTCTACTTGGTAAATGGGTAAAAAAGACAAACGCAATTTTCCTAAGTACAGATTTTGAAAAAAAATATCTATTCTGTATCTTTTTGAAAGCTACATAGGCCAAGAATATTATATTTGAAAAGGACAAAACTGATAATTATTTGGGAGAGAAACCAGAACTACATTGCTTTGTCATGATGGAACATTGTTTTTCTATGATTGTGGACTGCTTTCTTTAGTTCTAATAGAGAATTATGCTTTGGAAAAAATCTTCAAAACCTCTGAATATTTCAAAGAATAGCTGAAGATAGCCATCACAGATGGTAACTGATTGTTGCCACGTGGCAATCATCTGTTGCATGTTGGGAGGGCTGGAGATGAAACCGTTTCTTACAGTTCAACCTTCTTCAAAGTGCAGTAAAGATGGCCATCTTCCTCCATTCCCTCTACCCCTTGAATCAACCAGGCCTGTAATTATATCCCTTTTATACCCTCCGCCATGCTGGATTTCATCATTTGATGGCAAGGAATATGATGACAACAATTTTCAGAGGAGGGAAATTGCCACTTCTGCTTGATTATGGGTTTAATTCTTTTTTATGCTCATCTAGATTTGCCCAACATTGAATTTCAACAGTACGAAGAGCCTGAGGCAGTGGCAGGTTTGCTATTAACAAAAAATGGTATAAAAAAGGGAAGGAGATTAACTATTTCACAAAGGTCATCTGTATAACTAAGTGTATCTTATAGAATAAGTAATTCTACAAAATATTTTCTTTAACTACAATGTGTATATCATGATTTTTAGAAAATGCAGTGTTTCATACTAAGAAAACCTCCCACAAGAATACTTCAAGACCTATAAAAGACCCTGAATTTCCCTTCTAAAATTAAAATTGGAGACACATTGAATAATAATAATAAAAAAATAATTAATTTTCCTGTGTAACTATTACATCTATTGGGCATTTACAACATATGTTTTTGTATATGGAATAAGATAATACACGTTAGTTTGATAAATTCTAGTTTTAGTAATCTGTATTTTGAAAAATAATATGTATAGCATCCACATTTTTTAACCTCTTTCTGTTGTCAATAATAAAAGTCAGAAGTGAAAAAACTGTTATTACATTGAAATAGTTTTACAGTGTTTTCAGCAATCCTTTATTCTTTTCCCTTTTTAAAAAAGCCTACCTAATTTGTTTTCCATGAAATTACTCTCCAGACTCTTCAAATGTATTTCTTTCAGAGCTGTTCTCTTGGAGCAGTAATTTTGTCCTGAAAGCAGCATTCATCTGATTTTGCCTTTGCAATCACTGTTCCAGATAAGCGTATTCCCATGGACAAATTTAAAAGCACTAATGCAGCTTTATCTGTTTGAAGTGGCCTCCTCTGTTATCAACATTCACTGAGCATGAGCACCCAAGATGTAGTGTTTTTTGATAAGTACCAGCAAGTTTTTATTCAGCTCTCACAAGAGTCCTACACTTCTGGCTCTCAATAATGTCACAGAGGATGCTCCTGGGCAGCAAAAAAAAAAAAAAAAAAAAAAAAAAAAAGGCTTTAGCCTGCTGCCAAAAAAATGACAATGTGTTTTATTTGCCTGCATCTCTGAATAGATCATGCAAAAGAGTCATCAGAGAAAGAAGCTTCTTAGGAGTATACAGAACTCTTTCAGCTTCTGTCAGTATTTTGCTGCTTTGCCGACAGCTGAAAAAGCAGTAGGTATTAAGTATTAGAAAAAAATTTCTTGGGAGGAGTTTATAACGGAAACCAGTATTTTTGTCTGGTTTATCATAATCTTAAGGTTGGTCCAACAGTTCTAAACAGAATGGATAAATTAGAATAGTCCCTCTGCATTCTGACGGGTTGTTGGACTCACCTGTTATTACCAATAAGAAGTGAGTCTCTAATTTTAATGTAGTTAAGAAGGAAATGAAAGGTGTTTTATGACTCTTTCCTCTACTAAGCCCTTCTTTCTGAGAGCTCTGCTTGGAGTAGTCTGGTGGATCTTCTGTTTAATTTAATTTGCCTGTTCTTTCTGTTTCACAGTTCTCTATTTTCTTTTTGTAGTCTGTTTCTCTCTGACGTCCTTCCTGCAATGTATCTTTCTTGTTATTTATCCCATGTGTTTTGTATTTTGGGCAACAGTTCTATTTTGCAGGCAACGCCTTTTATTAAAAAGATAACACCAATCATACTGGTTCCAGACAAAGTCTTGACTCCAGCCATGATGATGACTATCTGTTCATGTAGGGAAGAGTTTGACTATGGCTGGCTTATATGTTTCTTTCCCCTAAGGTGCTTCTTTCATCTCCAGTCCACTAAGCACAATATGGCAGGTGCATTTAGAACTGACTGAAATCATGCAGGCTATTCAAACAGAAGCTCAAACTTATATGACAGCATAGTGATGTTTTCTGATTTTTTTCATTGTTGCTTTCCTAATAATTCTCTGATTTGCTTTTTTTGGTTGCTATTGCTTTCATGGAGTTATCTTTTATAACCTCAAGGTCCGCTCTTGAGTGATGACAGTCAGTTCAGAATCCATCACTTTATACCTGAAGCTGTGATTTGTTTTGCCTATGTGCATCACCTTGTTAGGGGCAGAGTATTCAGCTTGAGGTCAGAAGGAAACCATGTTATAACTGCTAACAAAGTTACAGTTCCTTGATTATCTCTGTGTTGTCACAGGAGAAATGTGAATAACCTCTCAATGAAAATTTATCCATGTAAGAAAAAAATTTGCAATGAAGAGTTATTAGATAAAATATCTTTTCTAAAAATGTCCTGAGTTTATTTGCTATATACATTTATAAAGCATCTGTTTACATAAGTAGAGTCTTTTTTCTGACTAGTTCAAGCCCTTTCCTGACATCCATGGGATAGTTGAACACCTATCAATCTCTGGATTCTTCTAATGCATTGCCAATCTGTCCTCCACTTCCTTTCAGTAAAGAATCTTTTCAGATTTCTTTTTGAGCTCTTACTATGTAAATGAAATATAAGAGGTGGAAGAAAGAAGAGGGGGAGGGATGAAGTTAATTTCATCATTGTTCTTATTATGTGATTGGTTTGTGGTACGTTTTTCTGAACACCAAATCAAGCCAAAGATGCTCTCTCACCCATCTTCCATTCCTAATCTGCATTGGTTTCTTAAATACATAAATGTAACTTTTGGATGAGGATAGTTTAAAAAAGTTGAGTGACATAGATTTGTAATCTTCTCTTTCCACTTTTTATTTATTTCATTATTTATTTAATTTAACTGTTTTATTTTTCTGTTGTCTATGTGATCTATCAAACTTGCACAACAGAGGGAAGGGTGAAGTACAGAAATGAGAAAGAGGGACCAATGAACAGGGTATGGTTAAATAGATTTTCTTAAGCAGCATTTATCACACAGAAACATAATGTTTCATTTAACTGACAGGAACCACTGTATAAGTGTTCCTGAGTTTTGCCTTTTGATTCAGAACAAGACTTGTATTTACTTTTATCTCTTTACAAGTATCTTACTGGGAAGTTCGGTATTAAGTCATGTAAACAGTAAACACAGAGCTATAAAAAATAGTCTCATTTTCCCCACACTGGAAAGCAAACAGGATGTATTAGTTGAATCTTTTTGCAAATGTCTTAATAGCAAATTAGCAGATGACAGCAGAACAGAACAGTCCTGCACAGTCAACACAGTTCTCACACAAAGGTATGAGCTCTAATATGTGGTTCAGTTTTAACACACAGAACAAAAAAAGTTTTGTTCAGATATTAAAACTCACATTTAATTATGCTTCTCTTAAAAATCATTTTACTGAGAAATTTGCTTTGCTTGTTGCCATTGCTTTCCTTTTGTCTGTCCAGTATAAATTTCTCTCTCGCACAAGAATCTTGCATGTTCCAAATTAATTCTGCTGGCTTGCTCAAATAAACATTGGGAAATCATTTAACAGGGAAAGGAGACCTGGTCACTTCCTCTGTGTAATTGTATTTAAAAGGATAACAAAAGTGATGATCCTATAAAATTCAAATCATGCTCATGGGCCTGAATTGTAAAGCTAGCAACTGTTGAATGAGTTGTAGTCTGTATGTTGCCCTTTAGCTATTGCAGCTGGACAGGTTATTATACAACATTGAGAAGTATGGGATGAAGACCCTGGAACCAGCAATTTTAACATGAACTCTGAAAATACAGGAATCATTAGGCTGATAAGCTGTTAACTTTTAGATGACACAGAGGCAACCACCCTTCCTTTCTCTTATCTTTTTGACAAATTCTTTGTAATCTTGGCCCTCTCACCATCAGCAGAATAAGGACAATATCACTGTTAAGTGAGGAAATCCATAACCTATTTAAAATCTATCTTTACACTTTCTAGCAGCAATAAGAATAGTGCTCTTCTTGCCTTCCTCAGCCTGAAATCTTCAGGACTTGCTACTGCACTAACAAGGTAAGATGCTGTTCCAACAGGATCAGTGAGTTTCTATTCTGTGTTGCACTGCTCACTAATTTTTTTGCTTTCTGTTTCTGTCTGACAGCTGTAAACACGTATGACCCAAGAAACAAAGAAGCTGGATTTTTCCCTGAAAAACAAATAAGAATGAGGGATGCATCTGCACAACATAGAATCTACCTGTTGCTTCAGGAGAGAAGTGATTCAAATAGCTCTGTATTAACTCAATCACCCTCTGTTGACAAGTGCAATGGAACAACTTTCCTCTGTTACTTCATTACTGACTTAGTTATGTGTCATAAAACTTTGGAGCTGAATAAACCTCTACCAGAGCAGGATCATCTATGTGAGCTGAAGATGACATTCCCATATAGTCCATCACCTGGAGTTGTCATTCCATAACAACAAGCAGCAAATGGGAAATTAAAAAAACCTTCATGGAGTCCAGTTCAGCATGTTTCTGCAGACAGGGATTGCAGTAGTTGATCTGATACCATCCATATAAACAGGTTGATAAAGGCTTCCCTCAGCAAACCCTGCTTTCTATTGCTGCTGTCCCTCTCTGGTGCGCTCTGCCACCTGCTCATCAGGGCTTCCTTCTCCAGCTTCCCCTCTTAGCTGACTTAGGTTGTGACCAAGAGCTTCAGTCCTACCTAGCTGTATTTGGGCCATGGTTATTCCAGCAGACATCATTGCCTGCAGGAATGTAACATATACATTCCCATCCTACTGCACATCAAATGGTATTTCATCAGTAAGAAATGTTTGTCCCTTTGACATTTATACCCTGCTAACGCCCTGACCCTAAAGCTGTATCTTGCTCCTAATAATGTTAATTCCCCTTCATTTCAATCATACTAAAGACAAAATCTCCTAATAGAAGTGTCTGGAGTATTTTGTACCTTTTGTATCATCAGTGTGTCTCATCCTGATGCTGTTACATGTCTGCCTATATGCATGCCAACATTTTTTCATTCTTTTGTACAGTTAGTATACTTATTGAGAAGTCACATACAACTGGAGTGTAAAGAAAAGTAGGAGGATACTTAAACATATTTACTATTTTTGTACATATGAGTAATTTTAAATAAGACTGGAACTGTTTATATGCTTAAAGTTATGCATAGTTCAACACTGAATTAGAACTTGTGAACTTCTGGAAAATCAGTACGACATGAAGTATTATTATGTTTTCATACATCTTCAAATGTTTTGACACCACTTTTATTTTAAGGAATAAGGAATATAAACAGGTATTTTCAAAGTTAAATTTAACGAATCACAACTCATGGAGGACAACATTTTTTCTTAAGCAAAAAAATAAACCAGCCAACCAAACCCAAAACAAACAAAACAAAACAAAATATGAGGCAGAATCCTATAAAAAACACTATGAAGCAAGCTTTATTACTCAGAGATCTATGCTTATCCTGTGCTGCAGACACTCTTTCCCTAACCTGAGCAATATCACATCGAGTAGGGTTGCAAACTGACATGAGGACACAGTCAAATTAGTTTCTTAAGCAAAAGAAGTCTTACTAAACTTGATAGAAAAGCATCAGTTTCTGTTGCAGTCTTATTTCTTCCCTGTCTTGTGAAGCTGCGTACCAGCTCTAGGGAAAACTGTACATCTTTTTTTGTTTAAAAGCTGATCTACAAAACTGGGGAGCAAACAGCTGGTCTTGATCAGAACAGGCCAGTAAGTTTTCAAGCTTGCATCACAAGTGCAAAGGCCCACACATCAGACTCTTGGCTAAAGCAGTATAAAATTTTTGTAAAATTACTAGCAGCTTTATCAAGTTACAAGTGATTTATCACTGTTAATGGGATCCAAAACCAACCACAGAACCACAGAATAGCAGGGGTTGGCAGGGATCGCTGGAGATTACCTAGTCCAACCCCCCTGCTAAAGCAGGTTTGCCTACAGCAGGTTGCACAGGATCATGTCCAGGTGGGTTTGAATATCTCCAGGAAAGGAGACTCCACAACCTCCCTGGGAAGCCTGTTCCAGTGCTCTGTCACCCTCAAAGAAAAAAGTTTTTCCCCATGTTGAGGAGGAACTTCCTGTGCTTCAGTTTGTGCCCATTGCCCCTTGTCCTGTCACTGGGCATCACTGCAAAGAGCCTGGCCCCATCCTCTTGACACACACCCTGTATACATTTATAAGTGTTGATGAGATCCCCTCTCAATTTTCTCTTCTCCAGGCTAAAGAGCCCCAGGTCTCTCAGCCTTTCCTCATCAGAAAGGTTCTCCAGTCCCCTCATCATTTTTGTAGCCCTCTGCTGGACTCCCTCCAGTAGTTTCCTTTCTCTCTTGTACTGGGGGGCCCAGAACTGGACACAGCACTCAAGATGTGGCCTCATCAGGGCAGAGTAGACGGGGAGGAGAACCTCCCTTGACCTGCTGGCCACACTCTTCTTAATGCACCCCAGGACACCATTGGCCTTCTTGGTCACAGGGGCACATGGCTGGCTTATGGTTAACTTGTTATTTACCTGCTGTTGTTGGGACTTGTTGGGACTCTTGTATTTTTAATGAAAAAAAAAAAATCAACTTCCATTAGTGAGTTTGGGAAGAGCAAATGAATGTAAGACATCCACAGAGATAAACACAAAGTATACTTGTCTGCCTACAATCCTCCTCTCTTGTGAAGGACTGATACTGCAAGTCAGAAACCTGTGTAATAGACACAGACTCTGAAATCCCTAATGGGAAAGGAAATGTTTTGACTTGTCCTTAAAACAATGAAAATATATTGTTCCCATTTTGACAGGCATTTTCCATTTTTAAATGCCCATACAGGCAAACATAAAAAATTGATTCCATCCCATTTCTTTTGCTCCAATCCCTTGGATTGCAAGGGCTGGCAAAGTAGTGTAATATCAGAAATAGTAAGAGGAAAATAAATTTAATTCAGCCCTTGTGTCACAGCCAAAGTAAAACTTCAATAGTGTGCAACAAGGGATAGCAGATGGACAACTTTCCTTTAGGAAGGTGCAGACATAAACACTCATGTTACCTTAGCAGTCAGCTGAGTATAAACTCAATATAAGCAGCCATATGCTAGTGCATTTACATACATGATATCTAAGCCCGTGCTAGAATCATGAAGACTGAACACTGGAGAAAACTGTTCACTAGAATTAGCTTTTATCCATTTTTTTTTTTCCTTGATGGTTACTTTTCAAGTGTTGTTGTCATGTTTTCACAGGGACCTGTGCCATGTGAATGTACATTTTTAATTGTTTTCTCTGAACGCTTGTACAGGTTTTAGCTCTCTACTTTGTGAACTCCATGTCCAAGCTTCTTTGCACAAGCCTGGGGGTTATCAGAGCCCACTTTTCCAAGACGGAATTCACAGGAAGATCAGGACCTTGCTAAGAGCTCTACACATCTGGCAATGGGAAATTTTTATACCTGGAGGGACTACAGTGATGATAGAGGGACCTAGTAGCTTAGGAAAGGGTTTTTGGTAAGTGCTGTTAAGTGACTGTGGGACTGAAGAGTCCTGACCTAACCATCTGTAAGCCACTAGGTACTGGGGGAGGTGGTGGCTTTGCTTCCCCAACATACCTGACTCTGCTCAGGTATCTAAATTATCTGTTATCATATATTTAGGACCCCTCCTGATCTTTTACTTGCAGTCTTGTGTTCTCTTGATTAGTTTTCTCTGTGGGATTTTGGGATGTTTGTGGAAAGAAATCTAGTTTATTGCCCTATACAACTGCTGCCAAATCATGGAGCACACCAGTGAATACCACAAGCCCTAGTGAAATAAAATACAGAGCTGCTTGCGTCAAAATGCACAAAAGATGCACCTTTTAATGTTACCTCTGCTCTGAAGCACATCTGCTTTTGCTGTTCTATCAGTATCAACTTTTTCCTTTCCTCCCCCAGACTGTGACTAGAGTTCAAGATTATGTAAAAACAAAAACAGTAATGGCGTGCAGGAGGTGGAGACAACCCCTAAGAATAATTGGATAAAAATGGTTCTGTGGTCCCTAAAGGGGAAGAAACACTTCAGTTGTTGCTGATTGGCACCAGAAGCAAACCTTTACCCTGAAAAAAAGAATTGAACCCAGCTGCCTGACAGATTTATTCATTTCCTTCTCAGAAGAAAAGTAAACGGTTTACCCAGGAGTTTTATGCTTATCAAGCAACTAAGGCAGCCTAAACCTATTTGTTTTCCCATTTCTGTTTACATGTGATCAAGACATAGGGTTAGAAACACATTTATATAACAAAAGCATTTATAAATTCTGCATTTTCAAAGCAGAGGCTTCTTTTTGTGTCTTCTATTGCCAAGTCATCTGTAAAGCAGGTATTAACAAATTGCCTGTAGGGTTGTATTTTTAGTGCAGCATTAAAAATCCTTTTAGATTTTTGTTGCTGTAGGGATTTTCATTGCCATCTACTCTCACCAAATAGTTGACCATCACATTTAGTTGTTATTAAATCTGGTATAGCTAAAGATGTTCAAATTCTTCTGAATTATAACTGTCTTAATTTTTAAATTTTTGCAGCTTTATTATTAGGCAGATGATTAGAGTCCTACTTAAATGTAGATATACAGGAGTTCCTTCTTGAGAATGAAGTCCATTATTAACTATTTGCATCTTTTACTATTTTTTTTAGAGCAAAAAATAAAAATGCAACAAAAAGCCAAAAAACCTTACAAGAAACGACTCACATCAGGCAATACAGATAAGAAATCATTGTTGTGGATGCTGCCTCTGCTGTTAGTTTGGGAACATCTGATGCTACAGAATAAGCACAAGCGCTCTTATAAATGACCACAGAAGCTTCTTTCAGTGAGAGATACATTCCCCACAGCTTGCTTTGCAGAGGATAACCTACCTGTTTTGTACAAAAGAATACTGCTCTCTAGTGGAATACGGGAAAAGATTCCATGACCTCACCACTAACCTTCCTCTGCCTTCTTAGCTGTTTGCAGATGAAAGGCAGCTTAGCTTTGTCCTAGAGTTATGACATGTTATAATATATGGCTACAATTACTGTAAGATTATACTCTGAAGTGGCTTTGCTTTTATAATCAAGTAAAAGAAAATTCTTCTATTTTTTTTTTCTTCAAAACGCCTTCATAAATTGAAACCAGTGGTTTTTACCATATCCTTTTTTTTTTTTTTTCAGAATGCTGCTGTCTGTATTGAGAGTGGAGAACTAGTAACTATTTAATTTACACAGCAACTCATAATAATTTACCTGGCATAAGGTTAATTTGGGACTGATTAATAGCTGCATTTATACAGCTGGAAAATTTAATAACGTCTCTCTGGAATTTATAGTGCTAATATTTTATATTCAGGGTTCACTTTCTGTTGTAGTCATTGCCTCCTTTGGAGTGGGAAAGGTTTGCTGAAACAGGGATCAATTTGTACAAATTATTCAATATATTCTTTCTGTCTCAGCGGGTGGGACACCATGAAAACACCTACGCACGCACAAAATGTGATGCTTTCAGTTTCCTTCCTCCAGGGCTAGTTGTAGATCTGTCATCTGTTTGGCTAGACTTGATGAGATCAGGGCTCCTTTGACAGCTTTAATCGCTATCACTACTCACAGCAAGCCCGCGAGCTAGTGAATTGACACGCTGGACATACTTAAAATGGGCATGTAGTGCAGAACTGAAATGAACCTAGCCTGGAATGTGCTTTAAGTGTGCATTCAAAACAGGCATGCACTGCTTTGAGGTATTACAATGTTAAACCTGGAGCCAGCTGTTTTCTGAAGATTTATTTTCAATATACCCTGTCCGTTAAGCATTGGAAAGTGACTTAAAACATCATCTGCAAAAAAGCTGGTTAGTCTGTGCCTAGAGTGCCTTGTTCTTGTTTTGTTTTCTGGAAATAGAAACGGTCACGCTAGGCTTATGCAGGAATTTTCTGAATAGTACCTCACTGAATAGCTGTTTAAGGCACTTACTTTTCAGATTGTGAATAGAGGCATTTGGAATGATCTGTAACTAAAGATGATATTTTTTCCTTAAAAAGAAAGTAAATGGCAGCAGTAATCCAGAAAACAAACAAACAAATAAACAAAAAAACACACAGTAAACAATAAAGAGCCTCTTGAGTGTTAGAGGCAAGGAAAGTAAGCATAGGATGGTACAAGAGGATTGCTTGCCTCAGAGATTTTCCTCCTTTCTTTTCTCAAAGCATCCTCACCATTCATGTGAGGATTAAAAATTTAGAAATTTCTAAATTTCAGCTTCAAATTTTGGGGAATGCTACCATTCACTAGTAATTTCACTGAAACCAACACATCAGAAAAAAAGCTCCTCTTCTGAGGAACTCAAAGCACTTGAAATTTTTGCTGTTTTATACTGTTGGTTAGGCATTAACAATTTGGGAAAGTTTTCTGTAGTTGCGTCTTCTGAATAGGAACAATTTCTACCTACAGTTTATTCAGTAATGTGGTGCATTTCACTTAGAGAAATCTGCTGTGTTGCCACCACACCACAATGGATTTTTTTTTTTCTCTTTTTTGGCAAATATAAACTGCTCTCCATGACCATGTTTTTCTACTGCCCCATCTATTCTGGAAATGCATTCCTAGACTAGAATCAGCGTTAAAAACATTGGTGAATTTATACTTGAAACATGGGGTGAGTTTAGGATGAAAAGATTATTGTCCTTTTTTACTGAGAAGAAAATTAAGGCAGAAAGAGGTGAAGATGAAGTGTTAAAATTGCATAAGATTTACACTGGTGCTGGGAATAAAACCCAGATCTCTTACCTCTTACTCCTGTGCATTAACCAAAGTATTACACTTTCTTCCCTGGAGTATTTACAGTCTTTCATTTCCACTGGTAATGGGAAGTTATCCTGGGGGTGGGAGGAAAAACTATAAAAGGAGAGTACAAATAAAATCATCTGGAATAGAGGAAAACAGAAGACTAAATCATCTGCAAAATCTGGTAATGTAATATAGAACAAATAATGAACTATGGCTAACATGTTAGAGTTCTAATGCATATTGAAGCACATTCAGCAGAGTGGTCCTTAATAGTTCTCAGATGTCTTTAGCATTTGAATTGAAGGTTGCAAAACACAGGGATCCATTCATGTGGTATGACTACAATGGTATTCAAGTGATACCTTAAGCTTTTCATTGTGCAAAGTACAGAGATAACATAGAAAGAACAAGGTTTCTACTGAACAAGTTTCGCATAGCAGGTATTACTACTGGAAATGTGATTTCTGCTAGTGTGACAGAAATTTGTTTCCTTTTGACCTGAATATGAAATATTGACATTTTCTTATTGGCTGAGTAATTATCATTAATTAATAAGGATGGATGTTTATGAAGCACGTTAAACATAGCGAGCACTATTTAAGTGCTGAGTAATATTGTTATTGATTTACAGCACCTTCTGCAAACATCAGGCCTTTACAGACTAAAATTAAACAATAACTAGTAGTACAGAATGTGTTTGGTGTTTTTTAAAGCTGAATTGTATGGGTAAATGACAAAATAATTACAGTGAAAAAAACTTTCAAGCCAACATTCAAAGGAAGTCAGGGAATTAGCTGTTCAGCTTTCATCTCAGAGAGTACAACAAAATCAGAAACAGATGAGAAAAGCCACATTCCCTAGAATAGCACATAACAAAGTTGATAGACAAGGTTATATGTCAGAAATCTGAGCATATGTTGAAGATAAGCTTTCAAGTGTCTGCAAGTAAAGAAGAACAGACTCAAAATAACCTTCATCCACATATCTCCTAGTCTTCTGGGTTACAAACCCTAGATATGCACATGAAAACATTCTGTTGCATATGAACGTCCCATGCCCTAATCCATAATTTCCATGGCAGAAGCAGTGAGTATGTTTCTCAACTGCACGCGTTGGGAAAAAAGACATGGAACTTGTGAGACTGGAAATGGGCTTCGGGACACATAAAACCCGCCAAAAGATGCATTACTAATTTCTTACTTATTTTCTCTTTTACTTCTTCATTCTGCCATCTATCAGCCATCCTAAAATATTGCTGTATCAACCCTAAGAACATCACCAAATGCATGGGAATTTTCCTTCTCAGAGATTTACATCCTGTAGGAAGTAATTACTTATGCTTAACTGTACAACTCTACTTGGAGTTATTCACTTCAAAACCATGTAGGTACAGCAAAGACTTTGATCTTACGTCTGTCTTCTTTGGCCTCTCCTATGATTTCTTCACAATGTTTTATATACTGTCCTTACAGACCATCTTAATTATAAGTGTGACCTTAGGCAATGAAAAAGGATGGGGTACTACACAGTTATCAGACTGGGTCTTTTATTGAGAATTATATTCAAGGATCCTTGAGTCCACATCAGTATTATCAATTTGGGGCAAATTGGGTGATTTAAGCTGGTATTATTCTCAGAGATCTTGAAAGTTCCCATGTCACAACAACAAGTTGGATCCACGTGCTAAATTCAATGGAAACAGCAGGTCCATTATCAAAGGAGGCAGCTCCTGTCTATACCTTCATGGTAGCATTATAATACCTTTGTTCTTGCTATCAATAAATCACTATCTCCTGTCCAGCTTCTAAATACCATTTCTCAGAAGGGGAGAAGAAGGAGATGAATACACAGGGAAAGGTGAAAGGAATACTATAAAGGAAGTGCTGAAACAATACTGGGATTAGCTTGGAATCCCCAGAGTTTTTTGACCCTTGACTGTCTGGTTAAAGGCTGTCAGAAGGACATTTGGAGTCAATATTGTGGTTCACACAGTGTTAGAAGAAATGTTGACTTGCTACGTTGATTGCAAGCTGTACAAGATAAAGTATTTACAATAGTACAATGGAGATGGTATTTAGAATTACATTTCCATATTGGTTTATAATCTCCTGTTAATAGGAAATGCAAGTCAGTAGTCTTGGGTCTTTCAGATGTCTGCATCTATGACCATGAGAAACTGCAGACATGGCTGTGATTGGTAGGAGAGCTGGACTACTATTTTGTAAATCCATCAGAGACCATTTCACAGATGTTATTTAGGGTGACAAGGACCTCCTCTGACTTTTTTTACTCAACTTCTTTATGGATTCTGAGGGGGGAAGTAGTGAGATGCCATGTTGACAGTGTCCACATGAACCTATTTGCTACTAGTTTTAATCTTTTGAACCTCACTGCTATAAATGCTAAATATGGATTCAATTTGAGCGAAGCTGAAAATAAGATAGATGATTGGAGGCGGATGGACCTCGAACGGTGAAATAACAAAATAATTAAAGATAATCTGGATTTCTTTTGTGATTTGTAATTTAGTGACCATTTGGAGCCTCAGCTCCGTTGGAAGGTTTGTAGACCAGAATTCATAAGTACTGCAGTTCCTTTCTAATTTAATTCTTGACCAAACCTAAATGTCTTTCCTGGATCTATATTTGTCATTGGTTAGGATTATACTAGAATGAACAAATATTCATGTTCCTGAATGTTTTGACCTTTAAAACCTTTGATAATCCAGAGCTCTCCATATACTAAACAGATATCAAGCATTTGAGAAATAATACCACCTCACATATGGACAGTGTCCAGCTAATCTCTGTTTGGACTGGAGGCAAATGCAGTGAAGAATTTTGGACTGCAGAATTCATCAAAATTCTACTACAACTTTTTCTACTGAACAAGCTATCCCATTATATGAAATAAAATCATTTTATAAACAACCTAGTGGTATTTGGGAAGTCTGTTATTTGGGACATCATCTATATGTTTATTCTGCTCTGTAATATTTCTACATGATCTCACAGCACAATGTAATTTTATTTGTGTTGTTGAGTACACTGCTTTAAATGGCTTGCATAATCTTGGTAACACAGAAGCTCACAGAAGATGACCAGAGATGCTTCTCACTCTGTTTGGAATAGTTTTAAGCAGCAGGTTTCTAAATCTCTAAGTTTTAGAGTGAGAAAACGCAAAGCAAAAAAGTAATGTCGCTGGCTGTTCTGATGCAGTATTAATCTTGAATATTTAAGCAGTACTTTATGCTTCATTCAAAGCAATGAATGAGTCACAAGTTGAGCCACATATTGCTGTTTGTTTAAAGGCAGTAGATGACAAGCATTATATTATATCACGAAGGAATTGAAAGAAGCAGAGTAGTATCAGGGATTGGTTTTAATGTCATTGTCAACACTGCAAGGGACAATAGTTCAATAGTTTCAGGTCTAACTTTGTTACTCCTGACATTGTGTGACAAGGAAACACAGGGAGATACACATCCTGATTATTTGTTTTGACTGATACTTCGTATTTTATATAAGCAAAATAATTTGGGGGTGTATTAGATTAAAAAGAAGAATGAATCGGACTGGCTGATTTGTAAGTTTGATAAAAACTTTGGATGCTAAGTCTTTCTCCCTTTTGTCCGTTACAATGTGTGCCCCTCCACTCATGGAAACAGAATTGTAGAATCATAGAATCATAGAATTATTAGGTTGGAAGAGACCTCTAAGATGATGATCAATTCCAACTGTCAAACTGACACCACCATGCCTACTAAACGATGTCCCGAAGTGCTACATCTACATTGTTTTGAACACCTCCAGGGATAGTGTGTTCCATCACTTCACCAGGCAGTCTGTGCCAATGCTTGACCACTTTTTCAGTAAAGAAATTTTTCCTAATATCCAATCTAAAGAAATTTTTCCTAATATTCAATCTAAAGCTTCCCTGGCACAACTTGAGGCCATTTCCTTTCTTCCTATCACTAGTTAACTTGGGAGAAGTGACTGACATCCAACTCACTATGACCTCCTTTCAGGTAGTTGTACAGACCAATAAGGTCTCCCCTCAGCCTCCTCTTTTCCAGACTCAACAACCCCACTTCCCTCAGCCGCTCCTTACATGACCCGTTCTCCAGGCCCTTCACCAGCTTTGTTGTCCTTCTCTGGACACACTCCAGCACCTCAGTGTCTTTCCTGTAGTGAGGGGTCCAAAACTGCACACAGCATTCAAGGGGCGCCCTCACCAGTGCCGAGTACAGGGACACGATCACTTCCCTACTCCTGCTGGCCACACCATTTCTGATACAGGCCAGGATGCTGTTGGCCTTCTTGGCCACCTGGGCACACTGCTGGCTCATGTTCACCCGGCTGTCGACCAGCACCCCCAGGTCCTTTTCTGCTGGGCAGCTTTCCAGCCACTTACCCCCAAGCCTGTAGCACTGCGTGAGGTTGTTGTGACCTAAGTGCAGGACCCGGCACTTGGTCTTGTTGAATCTCATAGCACTGGCCTTAGCCCATAGATCCAGCCTGTCCACATCCCTCCACAGAGCCTTCCTACCCTTGAGCAGATCAACACTCCCACCCAATTTAGTGTCATCTGCAAACTTACTGAGGGAGCACTCAATCCCCTCATCCAGATCATCGATAAAGATATCAAACAAGACTGGCCCAAACACTAAGCCCTGGGGGACACCACTCGTGATCGGTCACCAGCTGGATTTAACTATTCACCACCACTCTCTGTGCTCAGCCGTCCAGCCAGTTTTTAACCCAGCTTAGAGTGCACCTGTTTAGGCCATGAGCTGCCAGCTTTCCTAGGAGAATGCTATGGGAGACAATGTCAAAGGCTTTATGAAGGTCCACGCAGATGACATCCACAGCCTTCCCTTCACCGACTAAGTGGGTCACCTAATCATAGAAGGAGATCAGGTTGTTTAAGCAGGACCTGCCTTTCATGAACCCATGCTGGCTGGGCCTGAGTCCCTGGTTGTCCTGCATATGCTGTGTGAGCGGCCTCAAGATGAATCCCTCCATAATCTTCTCTGGCACAAAGTTCAGGCTGACAGGCCTGTTGTCCCCCTGATCCTCCTTCCAGCCCTTCCTGTAGATGGGTATCACACTGGCAAGCCTCCAGCCATCTGGGACCTCCCCTGTTAACCAAGGCTGATAATAAATCATGGAGAGTGTTTTGGTCAGCTCCTTCACCAGATCCCTCAGAACTCCCAGGTGGATCCCATCTGGCCCCATAGACTTGTGAGTGTCCAGATGGTTTAGCAGGTCATTAACTGCTTCCTCCTGGATTGTGAGGGGTTTATTCTGCTCTTCATCCCTGTCTTCCAGCTCAGAGGGCTGATTACCCTGAACATAACTGGTATAACTATCAAAGACTGAGGCGAAGAACGCATCCCCTGAAGGCATCCACTTTAAAGCGAGTGAATATTTGAGTTCTTGTTTAATTCTTTCAACAAGGAATCATTAATATTTTGTTCCTTTTAAAAACTGTTTTCGTAAAAAGAAACTTTTAAAATATCTTTCTGTGATTTTTTTTTAACTGTTTGGTCTTGACTTCTAGGAGGCACTTAGCTGCGGTGCTCATGGGTTTTTTTCCAAGAACTGCTTCTTAGACATCTGATATAGATTACCTCTGCAATGAAAGGGTTGGCTGAAGTTTTAGGGATCCAGATGAGAAACTTACTTGTTGGCTCCAAAGTATAAGCTTCCAGGAAAAAAATACAAACCAAAGAACAACCAAACAAAACCATGCACCTGCTTGAGCTGGCACAGAGGAGGGCCACAAAGATGATCAGGGGGCTGGAGGACCTCACCTATAAGAACAGGCTGGGAGAGGTGAGGCTGTTTAGCCTGGAGAAGAGAAGGCTCTGGGCAGACCTTATAGTGGCTTTCCAGTACTTAAAGGGGGCCTACAGGGAAACTGGGCAGGGACACTTTATCAGGGAGTGGAGTGATAGGAGAAGGGATAATGGCTTTAAACCAAAAGAGAGCAGATTTAGATTAGATATTAGGAAGAAACTGTTTACTGTGAGGGTGGTGAGACACTGGAAGATGTTGCCCAGAGAAGCTGTGGCTGTCCCCTCCCTGGCAGTGTTCAGGGCCAGGCTGGATGGGGCTTTGAGCAACCTGGTCTAGTGGAAGGTGCTCCTGCCCATGGCAGGGAGGTTGGAACTAGGTGATCTTTAAAGTCTCTTCCAACCCAAAGCATTTTGTGATCCTATGTTGGGGAAAAGTAATATCAGATACCATATTTTATAGTGTTTCTAAGTCCTGTTCATTTCTGCACTGATTTTAAGTTCATTGTTAACTAAACCTCAAAAATCACACCCTGTTTAATCTCAAAATGTCAGTTTCCACTCATGGGACAAGGCTTTACAAAGACTAGTCGAACAAGACTGGAGGCAAGCTGTTAACATTCACAACAAAAGGACAAAATATCAGTTCTGCTAATGGTCTTTCATGTAGTGGATGGCATCAGATTACCAGCCTGACGGAAGTCTCTTTTCTATTACTTTTCTCAACCACAATAATCAAATCTGAATTAACACCAAAAAAAAAAAAAAAAAAAAAAAAAGGAGAAGGAAAATAATAAGCAGAAAGAGCAGAAATAGGAGAAGGTGACAAGTTTCTTTACCAACTGGCTATCTTTTGTGTCTCTGACCTTCACATTAACTTAAGCCTTCCTATGATTTGCTTTGCATTATTATAATAATGGTTCTCTAAAAAGCCTGGGAAAAGTACTTAATTTTTTGTCATAGTATTTTGGATTCAATTCTTCAATTTTACACCACTGTAATCATTGCAGCTACAATGGTTTAAAGCCAGTGTGCAACAGTAGAAACACCCCTTTGGATTAGGTTGTTAGTTGGAATGTATCTATGAGATTTTAGGTGTGGCATTTCTAAAGAAAGAAAGATGTTATTATGAACTTATAAATATCTCTCACTGATCTCCAGAAAATCTCTGTGGTAAAAGATTAACCACAATTAAGCTAAAGTAAAACCACTGAGTTCAAAAGAGTTGCAGCTAAGTAAACTTAGTTTATTAGAGGCAAATAGAGGCCAAACTTTCTTCCTAAATGTTTTTACAACATTCACTATTAAATCTGCCTATTATGGAAAATTAATTTAAAACCCCTTGATCTGCTGATGAAAGCCATCTCTAATTAATGCATGAACAATTCATAGGTAGTTCTGGAAGTGAAATTTCAGCTCTCATACTGTATAATAAGTTAAAAAAAAGGTTTTTAAGTTTCCTGGTGAAAATTAACCCTCTAAAATCCCTTTTTTACCTTATTAAAAAAAGATCAATGTTCTTCTCCGAAAAAGATTATGAAAACTGTATAGATGATCAGCAGTCATCTGTGGAGGCCAATACATTTAACTTTACAGGCATGTCACATATCCACTGCCACTTTTTGTGTTAAACTAATAAAAACATAAGTACATACACTTTTTGGGCATACATTTTAGAAAACGCAATACATGCTGACCGATACCAGACAGCCTTAGTAAACTTAACTGTTTTCTATATTTCAGTCCACAGTGTGATGATATTACATAATAGGCAAGATACTTCCTTCATACTTCAAAAATCTTGGAAAATTTTACAAAGCAGAGTAAACATTTTTAACCAGTAATTTCTTATTCCTACAACCATGTAATTGTTCTCTTTTCTTCCTGCTTGGAGGCCTGCTTTAAATACTAAAAATTGGATATGTTTTAGTCTTTAATGTCTGTGTATTCTTGAAGATATCCAAGACCTATTAACCCCATTAGTCTGGCCCATATTTACAGACAGAAGTTTAATCCTGATGCATTCTGAAGTTCCCATAATATAACTGGAAAAATATGAACAATTAACAGAGTTTTTTTTCTGGTCTGAATCACCCTGCTTAACAGAAGTTCTCAAGGTTTGTGAACAGAGTTGTATGGATTTCTTGTATGTAGCTTTCTCCCCTGCACATGTTACCAGAGTACAGTTTTATGTGTTCAGTTAGCTGTTTCTTTGCACGTGCTCCTTCCCAGATCTGTCAAACACACTGCAATGTTGAGTTTACAGTCAATATTGATAGATGGCATGATTCAAAATCTTTGCAAAATGGCCAGACCCACATCTTGGGTAGATCAGAACAACAGCAGTTTTATGAATATTGATATTTCCAGCTTAATATCTACATTTTGTTTCTTTTTTTTTTTTTTTTTTTTTTGGCTTGTTTGGACAATTGTTTGATTTTCTTGAAGATGACTCAAATTTGTTACTCATTCTAATATGTCTAAAATCCTGTACGTAAGACCATAAAGCTAAAAATGTATGTGAATTGATAAACGTGCTGTCTGTATTTCTGAATTATTTTAACATCTTGACGTACTACAGACATTGTCAATGCTTTACATAATTTCATTAAGTGAAGAGTTTAAGGTTAAGAGCTCTGAAATGCTCAAGATTAATCTATCTAGGATGTGCCATGATGATCATGCTGTTGTTTAGTCTATACACATCATAATTTTCAATATGTTTCTAATCCTGATCCAGATCCTGTTCCAGGTATTTTTACCTGGTGTGGCTCAGTATTGAGAAAATAAGAATCTCAGAAACAAACAGGCATATCTCAGGAAGCAGCTGTTTGCTGGTAGAGAAGTAACTTCAAAGAACCGCAAAAAAAAGTTTGTTTCACATTTGTCTTTGGTTTTCCACATTGGATGCATTGATAAGTAACTAATCTGTGTCCAATGCTAGTAATTGGATTATTGTCTCAAACCTATTTTCTGGAGGATTGCTGTATTTCTAAATAATGTAAATCTGCTCAGGTACTACAATGCTGAGAATGCAATAATAAAAATAAGAATAAGATACAGGTATTTAAGGAGTTCCTTCTGTGTACAAAGCCCAGGCACAAACAGAATGTTCTAGTATATAGGACACTGGTTTGGAATTAAGAACAAGAATAGTCTTCCTGGATTTGCCAACTTTACTGAACCACAAGCACTTCCCATCTATGAAACCTGAACATTGTCTTCTGTAGCTTACTTTGAGATCTATGAATATCAAGAGCAATACAGGATATAGGGATTCATATTATACAGTTATTTCAAGCAAAATGAAATATGTGCTATCCAGGACACTACATTACCCTAGACTGTGGTTTAAAAGTACCTCCTACTTTGAAAATTTTTATTTCTGTGCAAAACATGTCTCTTCCCCTCTCTGCCCCTTAAAAACAAGTTTTGTTGTTCTCCTGTAAGCTTATTGCCTAATTACAAGTTAAGAAAACCATATTTCCCTTGAGAAAAATTCTTAAGCTAAGCTTGATGCTGAAACATGCTTTTTCTACTCTATTTCCAAATGCCAGTTTGAAATAAAAGTACTCATTCATTAGTTAATTAAGAATTCACTTCTGCCTAATCCCTTACCAGTGTCAAACAAGAAGCACAAGAGGAAAGAGGACTCATTTCACAGTGATTCTTTCTCCTCAGGGCTCTGCTTCTTAAAGTTCAGATTCTGCTTATAATTATGCTAAAAATATCAAAACTTGATCACAGTTGCTTAGACCAAGTGTATATAGAGTGAACAACTATAAGTGAGGTTTGGACCAGGCTCATTTATTTCATTGACATGGGTAAGAGAGAAAAGGGAGATGTTGAAGAAAATGAATAGCTGGAAGAGTCATCTATGAAAGGTTTGGGCTCGTGTTCAGGTGATGCTACATTTCGGTGTTGGGAAAGGAAAGAGGGAACAGCCTCTATCCCTTAGCCAATGAAGCTCTTCTAAAGCATGTTAGTTCTCCCTTGCACCTGACTTATTGCCAAGTCATGTCCTGTCTTACAAATGGAGCTTGTGCCTCCTTGACTATGTCTTGTTTTTTCCAGCCAAGTCCCCGTACAATGTTGTACAAGTAAGGCCACATGTCTTCCACGCTTCCTGGGGATTGCCCTTCAGTGCATATACAGGAACCCGGTGAAAAAATGTTGGCTGGCATCCTGAAGTGTTTAGGTGACACTACCATACTCAAAATTTATTTGGTCTGGCTTCACAATGACCTGGAAAATCCCCATTTGGTCTACATCATGACACAAGAATATCCTAGCTGGAATCTGAACTGCAACTTCCAGGTCTCTGAAACTTTCTATTAGAAAAGATTTGGGATGTATATATCATATGTATCTCTGATAGCAGAGACTGGTAACAAAGTACTCAAATGCATTGTTAAGAACTAATCTAATTTATGTTTTAACCACTAAATTTTTTCAATGGCTTTCACATGAATAATGAGACAGAACAGCAGAGTTACTGCAGCTCTAGGAGTAAAACTTCCAGAGCTGTTCTAGTCCTCCCCCTTCCCCCCTCTGCACACACCCACTGCCCCACCCCCCCTGCTCCCCGCCTTGTTATAACAGTGTTAGAGAAATAACTTTGGGGCTAAATTTACAATGCTTGATCTCAATCCAAACAAAAAACATTTTTGGAAGAGTTAATAAATGTATTTCAGAGACCCATTGCACTTGGTTTCTGGCAGGGCTGTGAGTCCAACACAAACAGTTGCTAGAACTGCAGTTAGGTCTCTGGTTAGAAGTCACACTACTTGGCTAGATGTGTGGTTCTTGCTAAATTTTGTGTAAATGAAAGGAAAGTAATGAGGTTTATGAGGGTTTGTATTTTTTTTTTTTAGTAAGTTCAAAGAAGGTCTAGAAGACTGTTATTTTTAGATTTTTTTTTTTTTTCTGCACTGTTTCTTTTTATTACAAAAGTACTTCCTGTCTCGACTTTTGAGACTCTGGTGACTGCGGGCTAACGAAGTGGCAACATATGATATTCTTTAGAAATCTATAGCAGGGTACACCATAGACATCCTTAGCCTGTGGTTTCTTGTCTGTAGATGATAGTAGTGGATCAAAAGAGAATAACGTAGAAACTGGGTATGTGCCCAGTGATTCATGAACTCAGAAGGTCTTCTGAAAGAGAAAACTGTGGAACTGGCTTGCAATAGCTAACTAGCAGGAGAGGCACTTTCATGCAGGTGCTGTCTTTCCTTTCCCCAGCACTAGAAGCTTGCTGCGAGTGGACAGCAGTGCAGGAGGAGAACAAACCCATAGTTTTGAAGTACTGTACTGTGTTTAGGGGAAGAGGAAAGTTCACATAGCGCAAGCAAAATCTGAGGACAGAACTTGATTTTTTTGACTATGCTGAAGAAAAGAAACAAATAGAAAAGCAGCTGAAATAAAATAATGTGAAAAATATTATCCAAAATATAATAAAATAACTGAGGTTCTGTAGCATTTATGGAAATGCGCAAAATGGTACTTGAGTGCCACGCTATCAAGACCATTAAGGGCTACAGTCAGTTTAGTCACATCAAAAACGGCTCCTGAAATACTAGTTGGAGCTTAACATTTGGAATCATTCTATAGGCTAAAGCACCTGTGTTTCTCATTGGCGTCTCTTTCAGCATGCTTTTTTTGACCTTCAGCTAAGAAAGACACTGTCAGTCTGGGTAAGTGTTTTCCCAGCTAAAATATGCAGTGCATCAGGAAGAACTGAAAGTCTACAAGTTCCAAATTTCCGCCTACTGTTTGCAAATTAAATGCAAATTGAAAAGCAGGAGACTGACTTTTAAAACTGACAAGTGTTGCCAAACATTTATAGGATTGCTCCTATTCAATCTCTATATTGCCTTCCCTTCACCCTCTGCATCTCATTTAAACTCCTACGTCGTGATTAATGGTTGTTCTATGGCCTCTGTAGCATGGCACAGAGAGGACACTTATGGATGCATTTTGGAGGAGGCAACACAGAGAAGGTGTGACAGACTAGAAGGTGTATAGTTAGAATCACTAGCCTGGCTTAAAGAGACAGTTGAAAACTGTGTGGTGGCCTCTGGAAGCAAACAAGCCAGGAAAAACTGAAGTTCCTCTTTATTCTGTAACTCAGAATTTTACCAGGTCAGGAGCAGCTCAGGACATCCTCTCCTACCTTCCAGACTTCTTCAGAGTAGGTGTCTGGTAATATATATTTAACTATTTCTTGCCTTTTTTTTTTTTTTTCTCTTTACTTCCTACCCTACAGTCTCTCCAAATCCACATCCTCTTTTAACACACTGCCTATGATACTATCCCAGTCTTCCTCTGTTGTCCATAAAAATCTTCTTTACCTGATCTACTTGAGCTTGCTCTCTAGTCCTTCTTTCATTTTTTCTATCAACCTTTCCCAACTTTCTCTGTAAGTGTATTTGCTGCCATTTATCTGTAGCTCCTAAAACTTCAGATTTATACCCATTTTCTTTAGGTACTCTTCTTCCATATTTCTATTTTCACAAGCAAGTCACGATCTGATTCACCATTTTCTCTTTCTCCTTGCTATCACTCATCTTTTGTCTGTGTCAGTACAATCTTCGTCTAGCTCAAAGATCACTTCATGGTTATTGTTATAACCTTACGAATGTAGCAAGGACAATTTTTCTAGGTATAGTCGGCCCATAGCACAGAAAGATTATTCTTGCTGATTTTTTTGTGTGACAATAGAACAACAGTATGAAGAAAAGTTATAAAGATGTGAGATCTAACCCTAGTTTGCAGATGTATTTTGTTTTCCAAGTGCAGAGAGAGACTGGTTAAGAGGCTTCTGGAAATACGCTATGGATTCCTATAAAAAACCACGAAACTTTTCAAGTCCTTAATACTGTTCCCACTGCCCCTTGAAGTTTCTTGTGGTTGATCTGCAGATCTTATTCACAGATTCCTTTATTCAGGAAGCAACAACTAGCATCTTTTTCAGAAAGGACTGGATTTTCAGCACTGTGCTTTTCAAATCAGGTCAACATCTCCTAGCATCTGTTTATGGAAGCTGTGAATCTAATCTGCCATGACCACTACCGGACAGATGGTTGTGCAACTTATCTAATGGGTTCTCCTCCCCCTCTATTCTGCCCTAGTGAGACTGCATCTGGAATAGTGCATCCAGTTCTGGGCCCCTCAGTTCAAGAAGGACAGGGAACTGCTTGAAAGAGTCCAGCGCAGAGCCACAGAGATGATGAAGGGGGTGGAACATCTCCCTTCTGATGAAAGGCTGAGGGAGCTGGGTCTCTTTAGCTTGGAGAAGTGCAGACTGAGGGGTGACCTCATCAATGTTTATAAATACGTAAAGGGCGAGTGTCAGGAGGATGGAGCCGGGCTCTTCTCGGTGATATCCAATGACAGGACAAGCGGCAGCGGGTGCAAGCTGGAGCTTAGGAGGTTCCACATTAACATAAGTAAAAACTTTTTCACTGTGAGGGTGACAGAGCATTGGAACAGGCTGCCCAGAGAGGTTGTGGAATCTCCTCTGAAGACATTCAAAACCCGTCTGGATATGTTCCTGTGTGATCTACTCCAGGTGGTCCTACTGTGGCAGGGGGACTGATGATCTTTTGAGGTCCCTTCCAACCCCTAATATTCTGTGATTCTGTGATTCATGCCTGCCTCTTAGTAGGGATTGAGGTGGAGGAAAGGCATGTGATGTAATGTAGAAAATAATTTGTTGTCTCTGTTTGTACACTGACAAGACGCCTAGCAGTCCATGCATTTTAATATCTAGGTATTGGCTGCTGAAAAGACAAGGAGCAAGTAGCCATCATTTATAAAACATTGATTTCTCTGGGATGTAAATTCCTAGTAGCTGGGAAAATCTGAACTTCCCTGTTTTGTCTTCTCTTTCTCACATCAGTGCTCTCAGTCTCCAGACCCACAAATGAAGCAGTTCAGGATCCTTCACCAGGTCAGATGGTTATAGGTACCTAGTCTGCAGTGGTACTGATTCTTAGATCTCAAAGACTCCTTGACAGTGTCAGAAGTATGGGATCATTTTTAGTAGTGGATGTGGGCCTGAATGAAAGTAAAAATTCTGACTTCTAGTGAGAGTAGCTTGTACTTCAGAGGTGTACATTTCCCTTTGTATTTCAGCAGGTTTTTCAGTTCTTTTACAAAAGGGATTTTATCTGGATTAAAAACCTCTGGTAGTATTCACTTACATGCTTGGATTGGCTCTTCAGCTGTATGAAATGTGATTAAAAGAGGTTCTGCTTCAAGAATGGCTCTTGAACTTAAGCCAATCCACTTCTTCTGGCAAACCAGAGTACGGGGGATATGTGTATGTGTGAGCATGTGTGTCTTTTATTCTGTTTCTTTAAGGTCTGTCTGATTTTTGGAAAAAAAAAAAAAAAAAAACCAACAATGAAACATACAGTAGCTAGGATTACGGAAGAACTATTTGCTAAAGAACCATTAGCTGTGTCACCCAATCTGCTTGACAACATAGCTCGTAGTTAGGAGACATTAATTTGAGGCAAATTTAGAACCCATGGGCTTATTTGACAGGCAAATATTGGCACAAGGTTATAAAATGACATTTCAGATGAAACTGCAGAAGAATTTGGATACAAGAGTGTGGCAATCTCACTGGTGATCAGAACTGTACTTTGAATTGTAGCATAAACCTTAAACTTTCAAGTATTGAGTTGCCCTGCAACAAAGTAGAACTAATTGTATCCCTGTTGGTACTCCCCTGCATGCTGTTAAAGACTTTGACACGTTGTCATGCTTGTTTTGCTATTCTCAAAAAATATGCATGTATCTGCTTATTCCTCTCTCGTGTATGTGCACACACACACACACACGCCATTCACAAGTCTGGGAACAACGGAAATCAGTTTACAAATTGTATACCCATCAGAAAAACAGAAGACAGTTTTTGAAAGTGTTTGAGAACATCAGTAACTGTGTCTTAGGCACAGACTTAACAGATGTTAGGTGCTTGAATGCCTTTCAAAAATATCTAGTCTATTGTGGTAGTTTATGAGTGTTCATTTTCTGAGCTGGATTTTAAGGTTTCCAGACTTTCAGAGTAAAACTTGGCAGTGTGAGGCTGACATGGTACCTTAAGCTTTTTTATTTTTAGACATATAGCTGGTCATTTTAGCTATATATTTTCCAGGCTGTTTTGGAATTCACAGCTTGAAATCAGGAATACCGTTGTAGGCACATATAGAGTGTTATCTGGGATGGAATTGCACAGGTTTTAGCTTGGAATGTCTCTGGGCTGGGGGCAGGGAAGGAAGTCTTGGATATTTTGGAGGCAAGGACAAATAATGGATTGCTTCAGTCTTAGGCCAAGTCAGAGCTTCTCCCTGTTCACTCAATGACTTCTCCCTAAAATCTCTGGCTTCTTCAGCCAAAGCAAAATCTCCACCTTTTAAATAATTATTCCAATTTGTGACCATGCTTTGTGGTTTCAGTTCCTATGACTTCCATTAAAGGAAAAAGCTACTGTGAGCTCCTTTGAATCCTATCAGGTAAAATTAGATTAAATAATTCAACCCACTAATGAAGGAGGCTTGAACTAACCCTGGTCAATCTTCTAAAGCAGACTAGGGCTCACTCACACAATATTTTCCATCGGCAGTTACAGAAAAGTAATGAGCAACCAGAAGTAGAGCACCTATACCAGCACAAATAGAGCTAGAAGAAGACATATCTAGGATTTTGGAAATCCCCTTGATTGTACACAAGTTAAGGTCAAGAGCAGAACTGCAGCAAATTTTCGGTGACAAAGCATCAGCCCAGCAGCTTTCTTGTATGACTTATGGAGTGCACAAATCGAAGGGAAACACTTAAACTGTAGTGCTTCTAAGCTGAAAGATGCATATTATTCATGCATAAATATGTCTTTGAATAAAGCTCGCTATAGTTCACAATGAGTAAGAGACAGATATTGGATGTTTGTGCATGGCTGAAAGCACTACAAGCTTGAGTGCTCGTGGCTGTGGACACATTTTATCAGAGCAGGTTAAAGTGCACATCCATTTCATTCAAGTCCAATAGTGGAAATCACTGGGTTTAGTTGAAGAAGTCAAGCCTACAGACAGCTTTTCCTTTTGCTATTTCAAAAAAAAAAGATGCTTCAAATGGAAAGCTTTTTCTTTAATACCCTAAGAGGAAGTTAATTAAAAGAACTTGTCAAAATATTTGTTGCAAAAACTTTTCCCATTAAATTTTTTTGAGCTTAGGTTTTCAACATTTTCTTCAGCGTTACAGAATGCTGCACACCTTAACTTGCCAGTCCCACCTAGCATGCCCCTCTTCTGTCCACTGTTATAATTATAGAAGTGCCTTTTTGTAAAAATATTAGTCAAGTATAAGAACAAAACACATTACACAAAAATTTGACTGCAGATTGATAATCACTTTGTACATTTTCTGTGCTGCAGATTTCCTTCATACCAGTAAGCAATCATGTTCTCCTACGCCCATGCAGAGAACTGAGAACATCTAACCAATCACAGGGCCTTCTTGTTTTGCTCCTAACATGGATGTCATTCATCATCAGGAATGCCACCTCCAGGGAATTCTGAATGAACAGAAAGGCCAAAGCAAATTCAATCATGACCCACCTTGAGCCTATCCCTTTGAATCATATCCCTTGACGAATTTTTCAATCAATTAGTTTGCAGTTTATTTTGTCCACATTTTTCACAACTCCTACTGAGTTTTAGCTGGCTGCCCAGACGGAACACATCTGTCAGCAATGACTAACTCAATTAACCTATTTCAGAGCTACTGCAGGTTTCTAAAACTGAGAAAACACCACAGTGGAGTCACCTCTCCCTTCTATGTAAGAAGGGAGGGAAAAGGACGGCATCTAGGAAGTCTCACTGGCTGCTTGGAACAGGTTTGTGTCTTGAGTCTTAAGACTGGCTTACTAATATACCCTTTCTGCTAACATCCTTTAAACATCATCACACGCATGGCTTAACTCTGTGTGATGTGTTTAGGAAGGGCAGCTTGCTTTGTTTATTTGAGTTCATCAAGATGAAAAGGTATGTTTAGGTGGAGGTAGAGGATTAAAGATAGCAAGCCATGTTCTTAGAGTTCTTTAAGCTTCTTCGCTGTGCCTTTGATGGGATCCAAGCATCCATTCACTTGCACTTTTATGATATTATTAACCTTTCTTTAAAAATATACTATAAAACTGCAGGATTGGAACACTCTTTACATTCCTTTTTGCAGAAGCACAAGTAGGAAATTTACTATAGTAAACAGTGGCCTTTAGTATATGGAGGGCTTCAGTCCATGATTTCCAAAAGCACACTAGTAGTGACAACACAAGTTTAGGAGATTGACGACTAACAACAACTAGCATCTTTAGTTGTTAGTTAGCAACAACTAACAACTGCAATTCAGCAAAGTGGCTGAACACTTAAACTTCTTTTTAAAGTTATTCTTCACTGCAGGTTTAACATTAGAGAGTTAGTTCTCTCAAGTTCATCCAATTTGATGGAGACTAAAACCAAAGATATAACACTTTTGTTCAACCATGTATCACACAAATTTCCAGGAAGAATGTAAGCAACTTTGTGATTTGTTTCACAGAATGAATTGTAGGGAAACTTTACTACAAGGCCAAATACTAATTAATTCTGCATACAAGGCAAAGTTCAGGTGATCATAACTGGAGGCAAAATCATCATTATATGCACATTAGTGTTTTCTCTGCGTAGGCACGGAGGTGGATTTACTGGAAGAACATCAACTCCAGATATCATTGACACATATGACATAGTGCAGTCACTGGGCCTCAGATTGGCACTGTATGTCTACATGACATAGGAATAAAGTGCTGTACATGATTTACACTGTCGATTCACCTCTAGTTAACGTTACAGTAAATTCAAATGCCTAGAGGTTAAAACAAAGGACATGTATACTTGTATGACTTGTAAACAATCATATTACGCAAGATTGCAAGCAAAATAAGAAACATGCTGGTTTTTAATTCAGTTATTCTGCTTATTTATCCTTGTGACTTATACACTTAAGTTACTAAAGACTGTATGTTAAGGGCTTCAGGAAGATAACCTCAACATTCAAATTTTCAAGATAACTGGAAAATTAAAAAATACTATAAATCAGTATATACAGGTAATTGCATCCCAAATCTGAACTACATGATTGTAAAGTAGTATGTCAAAAGGCAAAATTTTATGAGGAGCAAAAAATGTTCAGTCAAAGTGTAAGGCTGTAACTTCCATTTTTCTTCTTTTCTTTTAAAAATAATTAACTATTCAAAACATTGCCAACTAGAATTTTAAAGTGTAAAGTGAAGTCAGAAGGCTCAAAATCCTGGTGCATTTTGGGAAGGGATACAAAAACATTTCCTCCATTACAGCAGCCTTTTGATGTGATAAACGTTACAAAGGATTTTTCAGTAACTTCAAGGACGAATATATGGAATTTAATAAGCAAAAGATTTGTCAGGCAAATCTGTAGTACAGCAGCATCTTTTCCTTCACTTATTAGGATACTGTATATTAATTCAAATAAAAATTCTCTGTGTGTGTGTCACAGTTAAAATTACAACTGATCCCCATGATAATGAGTGAAAACTCTACTATCAGGTGTGCTTTTATATGTTATCTGTTTCTTCTCTTTTCCTCTAAAGTTGAGAATCATGCAAAAATTAGTAGATGTCCCAATTCGAACTGCTTTCCATTCACATCTTACAAGAAAGTGTTGTGGTTTGGGCCCAGCCGGGAACAGGCACCACAGGCCACTTGCTCACCCTCCGCCGACAGCAGGTAGGGAGGAGAATCAGGAGAAAAGGGTAAAACCCCGTGGGTTGAGATAAGGACAGTTTAATGGAACAGCACAAGGGGAGAAAAAACAATGCAATACTAATGAAATAATATGAGAGACACTGAATGCAACAGCTCACCAACCGCTGCACTATGCCGTAGGCACCTTCCCACCGCTCCCTCTTATATACTGAGCATGATGTCAGCATGTTACCGAATAAACTTTGGCTACTTCAGTTTGGCTGTCCTGGCTATGCCCCCTCTCAACTTCTGGTGAAAAATTAACACTAACCTAGCCAAACCCAGGAGAGAATGTTATCACTAATATTGACATCAACTATTTAGTTTATATTTCAGTGAAAAGAAGCCTCGGGAGGTATGACAGGTAGATTGTAAACAGTTTTAGCTTTCAGTATTTTGTAAGTTCTAAGAATTTCCTGGGTCCTAAGAATGCGACATTATTCTCAGTGAAGTCAGTGGAATGATTCAGTTTCAGTCTCTTATGGAAAACTACTAACAGATAATTCATATAGTTACATTGCATAGCAGTAGCCAAGTTTGCATCAATAAAAATGTTCCACTTTTGCTGGCAGAGGATTATTGTGTCTGCCCATGAGATCATAGGGCCTCGTGATATTTTAAAAATTAAATCAGCCTGCTGAAAAAAAGTTAATACATTTTATTGTAGAGTTCATAGCTTTCATTATTTACCAAATTCTCAGTCTTCAGTGAAAAAGGGACCTCTTTCTTTTGAACACCTGCAGTGCATGCAGACTAAGTAGGAACATACTCCAAAGCACAAAATAAATAGTCTCTTGAGCAGAATATAGTAACTTCGAGGAAGTGGTGGTTCAAGCTGCCGGAAGTCAGCTCACTCATGTACTGTGGTAGCTCATCTTGATTTTGAATGACCTTTTAGATGAGTGAGCCTAATTTTCAGTTCATTGAAAAATAAGTGTTTGGCATTAACATTTTTATCTCAGAGCTAACTTCTTCACACACCAAAATTAATCCTAAAATGGTCATGGCAACAAGTCTTAATGAAACTGGATGATGAAGACAATCTGCACAACATATAATTCCAGTTGGAGATGATGAACATTTAGTTCAACAAGCTGTGAATTTATATTTACTAATGAGAATGGTCTGCATCCTCTATAATCTTTTATCTCGGAGCATAACCCTCATAATTGTGAACCCCAAGATTGCTCAGTAATTCCTTGGTCCTTGGTGATCTTTCTTTCTACTGGAAGCTGTCCTTGACAAAGTAGATTGTAGACCAGCAAAATTGGTCTACCGATTAGATAAATACATAAATAGGTAATAGACGTCAGATAATGGCACAGATAAATGCCAGATCAGGCAGTATTTTGATAATATCATTTGAAGGGATACTCCAGGTGCAGGGGAATCATCAGAAATTACTTCCATCAGTTATTTCAGAGAGAAAGATAGGAAACATGTAAAAATCAGACTACAAGTCTGAGAAGTTATTCTGTATTTGAGGAGTTATGTACTTAAGGGAGAGAAGAAGAAGATCAGAAAGGATCAAAGGGCTCCAGAAAGCTCTTATTTAACACTGGAGAAAGCACAAACCCCGTGAGGAAACAGAGACAAAGAAGTGCACTCAATTGATTGTTTGCTTTGCTAAGATACGCTTATCTTTTGTCATTTCCAAAGTAAAGAATATGGCCTGGATTCATTCTGCTTAATTAACATGCCTGAAATGGGAGTCCAATCTCCCAATAATCAGCAGAGCACTGTGAAATAAATGTTAATGTTACCAGCAGTCTGGTGTTTGACAAAGTGAAGGGTCCGCTCATAATCACCATCTTAGTAGATAAATTGTCTAGGGACAATAGTCTTAGAACTTAGTCACCTCAGATATGTACTTGCGTTTAAGTGACAAATATCCAGTCCTCACTGTTTCAGAATTCTTGTTTACAAAGTCTGTGTGCTACATATTTGTTTCCGTTGCCACATGTCTCTAAAGCAGCAAATGTAAGCTACCATCTCTTTGGATAACACTTTTTGGAAAGTGTATATAGAAACATGACTCTGTGTTGAGACCTATAGCTCTGCAGACTGTTTTTTGGTTGTATAGCACTGGTTGCCAAAAGTGAGATCCTCCTTTGTTCTGACACATACACTACTATCACTCAAACTTACTCTTGCAGGTTGGTGGGAATCATACCGCAATTTCTACAAATCTCCAAATTCTATCGGAGTGCAGATATCATAAGAGCTATTTTTGTTACTCAGTGTGAATTAACTCAAAAGGGAATGCAGTATTTGGTCTCAATACTTTGGGAGTCACCTTCATGACTATAGTCCATGAAGTGAAAGCAAGTTTTATTCTAATGTAGGAAGGTGTTAAAAACTTGATTACAAACTTGGAAAGGAAATTACAGAAGGAAACACAAAACATTGATCTCTGTCTTCTTAACACTGAAGAATTTTCTTAGATGTTCCAAGGGAGGAGCTTCAGTGGCCTGCCAAATTGTTCCTTCCCTCCTCTAAACTTTTTCAGAGCTGCACAGAAATTTTTCTGAGTTCTTTTTCTATTTTTTTTTTTTTTTTTTCTCTTCACATTGGGATCTACTTACCTCTTACTCCTCCCCCTTATCTGAGAACAGCCCTGATCCTTTTCTGCAGGAAGGATTCAGCTTTTGTGACACATCGACCTTTAACAAGTCAGGCCCTTGATTTTTGAACTGGATTTTTCTTTTTTTACTCTCACATTTAATGTAAAAGCAGCCTTCAATTCCTGGCTACTGGACGACGGTAGAATGCAGATCTGAGGTTTATTTCAGTGCTATAGAAATACCATTTTATTCACACACAAAGTCTACAGTGTGAATGTGATGTATATTCATCATGTTTTAAACCAAGACATATTAAGTGTCTTGGATTTTCTTCAGTTTGGTTTTTTTTTCTACTCTTTATACATTGTTTTTCTGAACATCTAAATGAATAAATGAACTGAAAATGTTCATGTAGGAATGAACTTTAAACATTAATGTCTTCTCCAGTTATCATAAGCAGATAAAGACACAATTTAATTGTATCTATTATATAGTAGAGAAAACACTCTATCTGCCATTTTGCAGATTGTATTCTATGTTTAGTAACTGAGAAACTTGATCAGGAATTTACCATTAAAGGAAAATCTAAATTAGATAAAGGTAAATTTATTGATCTAACCCGAGAGCCTGTAAAACATTTAAGATACTACCAAGTGACTTAAATTAGGTGCTTATGTCCTACATTTTCTCTATGTAGGGTTTTATTTGACTGAAGTTTCTACTAGAGATGCAATTGCACTTTGATATTGGAGATAATGTTATTTGCATTTTTTATTAATAGAGAATGTGTTATGAGCAGAAAAAGCTGATTCACAATATGCAAAAATTCTATGTAAGAAGCAAACAGAAAGTAATTTAATTCTAAAGTTTTAATAAATACTTAAATAAAACAAAATTACTTGGAAAGCAATTGTTAATTTCTGATTGTCCACAGAAAACACCTTCAAGAGTACAGTGACTGTGATTCAGCTGAAATCAAATAAGATAAAATGTCAGGATTTCTCTTTCAGGAATGGTGGAGGAAAAGATGATTATCAGGAGTAGTCAGCATGGACTGACCAAGGGGAAATCATGCTTGACCAACCTGACAGCCTTCTCTGATGGCATGACTGGCTGGGTGGAAAAGGGGAAAGCAGTGGATGTTGTCTACCTTGACTTCAGCAAAGCTTTTGACACTATGTCCCACCACATCCTCACAGGGAAGCTTAGGAAGTGTGGGATAGATGAGTGGACAGTGAGGTGGATCGAGAACTGGCTGAAGGACAGAGCTCAGAGGGTTGTGATCAGCAGCACAGAGTCCAGCTGGAGGCCTGTAACTAGCGATGTTCCCCAGGGGTCAGTACTGGGTCCAGTCTTATTCAATATGTTCATCAACGATCTGGATGAAGGGACAGAGTGCACCCCCAGCAAGTTTGCTGACGAAACAAAACTTGGAGGAGTGGCTGACACATCAGAGGGCTGTGCTGCCATTCAGCGAGACCTGGACAGGCTGAAGAGCTGGGCAGAGAGGAACCTAATGAGGTTCAACAAGGGCAAGTGTAGGGTCCTGCACCTGGGGAGGAACAACCCTGTGCACCAGTACAGGCTGGGAGTTGATCTGGTGGAGACCAGCTCTGCAGAGAAGGACCTGGTAGTGCTGGCAGACAGCAAGTTGACCATGAGCCAGACATGTGCCCTTGTGGCCAAGAAGGCCAAGAAAAGTGTGGCCAGCAGGTCAAGGGAGGTTCTCCTCCCCCTCTACTCTGCCCTGGTGAGGCCACATCTGGAGTGCTGTGTCCAGTTCTGGGCCCCCAGTTCAAGAGAGACAGGGAACTACTGGAGAGAGTCCAGCAGAGGGCTATGAAGACATTAAGGGGACTGGAGCACCTCTCTGATGAGGAAAAGCTGAGAGACCTGGGGCTCTTTAAGCTGGAGAAGAGAAAATTGAGAGGGGATCTCATCAGCACTTATAAATATCTACAGGGTGGGTGTCAAGAGGATGGGGCCACGCTATTTTCAGTGGTGCTCAGTGACAGGACTAGGGGCAATGGGCACAAACTTGAGCACAGGAAGTTCCACCTGAACATGAGGAGGAACTTCTTTACTTTGAGGGTGACAGAGCACTGGAACAGGCTGCCCAGAGAGGTTGTGGAGTCTCCTTCCCTGGAGATAATAAAAACCCACCTGGATGTGATCTTCTGCAACTGACAGAGGTGAACTTTTTTTAGCAGGATGGGTGGACTAGATGATCTCTAGAGGTCCCTTCCAACCCCTGTCATTGTGTGATTCTTTGATATAATCTGTTAAAAAAAAAAAATCAAATTTATTCTAAACCTTTTATACTCTTTCCAATGTAAAGAAAGTTAATATTTGAAATTTAAATACATATACATCTCTTACAGTGCAGCAAAATAGCTGCTACATCAGAAACACCAGGTTGACATCTACTCTGTCATTTCTTAATTACATCTTTTCAAATTCAGTAACAGAATGGAGATTATAGACACAAAGGTTTGAGTTTGGGTACAGCTGTAATGAAATAACCTTAAAGTATATTTTGGAACAATGAAATTCTTACAAAATGAAATTTAATCCAGATCTTCAATAGTTTAGATGAAATTTAAGTGGAGTTTTTTTGTGTTAATATATTTTACAAAATCTGCTTTTTGTGCTATTATTTTCTCTCTACTTGACTCCTTCCAATGGATATGCTGAAATAGAACATGAAGCATCCTTCTCAGAGAGAATCTGACAAAACTGAAACCATGAAAAACCTGAAATTCCTTTTGAAAAATACTCTTGTGCATCTGAGAAACCAGCTGTCATTTTGTGCTACTGTTTCCTTTGATTTCTGGAAAGAAATGGAAAATGACTCGAGAAGTACAGATGGCCCATTTTTAGTGTGTTTCTGGCTGTCTAAACTTTCTTTGGTCAGTCTGGGTTTTACAAATGCTTTGAAATTAGACTTCATTTTACCTACAGGGCACCACCTTGGAAAAATCCACCACACTCTACACAGCCATATTCATATTGATAACTGTTTTAGTAAGCTATTGTTGTGTGATTATACGGTATATTATGAGCAGGTGACAATATTTACATTAACTTTTTTGGAAAGAGTTTGGTGGGTTTTTTGGTGGGCTGAATATGCTGAAAAGGCTCACAAAAGTATCAAGCAAGTAAACCTTCTGGAGTCAAAGGTACTGCACTGGTGAAGAGTTGAGGGGAAGACACCGATCTTTTAGGAATTAGAAAGCTGTTAGAAGTCACAACACTTGACACAAACACATTCTATAGAGGAGTAAGGAACAAAAACCTTTATGCTTCAAGTACCTCTGCAGAGGTCGTCGCTATTTTTTAAAATATTCTTCTTTGAAGATGGGAAAAATAAGCCAGTTTTAGAATCGATTGGTTTAGACTAGTTGATTTTTTTTTTTTTTTTTTTCCATTTCCAGGCATAAGATAAGACAGGAGTAACCCATTATATCTCTTAGTTTTCTTGTGGGTTAATTGGGAACAAACACTCTGGAGAAAATCTGCTCCCTGGATTGCTTTGAGGCCAGAGACTCTAATTTTCACATTTCAGGGTTTTTAAATTTGAGGTTTAAAAATTAACAGAATCAGAGAATGGTAGAAGTTGCAAGAGATCTCTGGAGATCATCTAGTCCAACCCCCTGCTAAAGCAGGTTCATCTACAGCAGGTTGCATAAGATTGCATCCAGGTGGGTCTTTAATATCTCCAGGCAAAGAGACTCCACAACATCTCTGGGCAGCCTGTTCCAGTGTTCTGTCACCCTCAAAGTAAAGAAGTTCCTCCTCATGTTCAGGTGGAACTTCCTGTGCTCAAGTTTGTGCCCATTGCCCCTAGTCCTGTCACTGAGCACCACTGAAAATAGCGTGGCCCCATCCTCTTGACACCCACCCTGTAGATATTTATAAGTGCTGATGAGATCCCCTCTCAATTTTCTCTTCTCCAGCTTAAAGAGCCCCAGGTCTCTCAGCTTTTCCTCATCAGAGAGGTGCTCCAGTCCCCTTAATGTCTTCATAGCCCTCTGCTGGACTCTCTCCAGTAGTTCCCTGTCTCTCTTGAACTGGGGGCCCAGAACTGGACACAGCACTCCAGATGTGGCCTCACCAGGGCAGAGTAGAGGGGGAGGAGAACCTCCCTTGACCTGCTGGCCACACTTTTCTTGGCCTTCTTGGCCACAAGGGCACATGTCTGGCTCATGGTCAACTTGCTGTCTGCCAGCACTACCAGGTCCTTCTCTGCAGAGCTGGTCTCCACCAGATCAACTCCCAGCCTGTACTGGTGCACAGGGTTGTTCCTCCCCAGGTGCAGGACCCTACACTTGCCCTTGTTGAACCTCATTAGGTTCCTCTCTGCCCAGCTCTTCAGCCTGTCCAGGTCTCGCTGAATGGCAGCACAGCCCTCTGGTGTGTCAGCCACTCCTCCAAGTTTTGTTTCGTCAGCAAACTTGCTGGGGGTGCACTCTGTCCCTTCATCCAGATCGTTGATGAACATATTGAATAAGACTGGACCCAGTACTGACCCCTGGGGAACATCACTAGTTACAGGCCTCCAGCTGGACTCTGTGCTGCTGATCACAACCCTCTGAGCTCTGTCCTTCAGCCAGTTCTCGATCCACCTCACTGTCCACTCATCTATCCCACACTTCCTAAGCTTCCCTGTGAGGATGTGGTGGGACATAGTGTCAAAAGCTTTGCTGAAGTCAAGGTAGACAACATCCACTGCTTTCCCCTTTTCCACCCAGCCAGTCATGCCATCAGAGAAGGCTGTCAGGCTGGTCAAGCATGATTTCCCCTTGGTCAATCCATGCTGACTACTGATAAACTTATTTTTCCTCCACATGCCTAGAGATGACAGTCAGAATGAGCTGTTCCATCACCTTTCCAGGGATGGAGGTGAGGCTGACTGGCCTGTTTCCTGGGTCCTCCTTCTTCTTGCTCTTTTTCAAGACTGGAGTGACACTGGCTTTCCTCCAGTTCTCAGGCATCTCTCCTGTTCTCCCTGACTTTTCAAAGATGATGAAGAGTGGCTTAGCAGCAGCATCTGCTGGCTCCCTCAGCACTCTCAGGTTCATCCCATCGGGGCTCATGGATTTGTGGGTGTCTAGTTTGCCTCAAAGATCCCTAACCCAACCCTCCTCGACCAAGGGTGCAGTCTCCCTTTCTCCAGGCTTCCTCTCTTACCTCCAGGGTCTGAGATTTCTGAGGGCTGGCCTTAGCAGTAAAGACTGAAGCAAAGAAGTTATTCAGTAACTCCCCCTTCTCCTGTATTCCCTTCCTAATATCAGATTCTCAATCCCATAGTCCTACACTTTGTTTTCTGACCACATTCTTCCTATGAATATCTTCTAAGCAGAAAATAAACCTTCAGCTTCTTGAGACAGGACATCAGTTTGTTAGTCTTCAGATATGTATCCCTATGGTGTTTTAACTTTCTAAGGCATCTAAATGAGAGCATCAAGCAAAACTGGGATTTTAATCAGAGTCCCAGATACAGTTATCAATGAAAATTTTGAAAAAACCCAACAGAATATGTGTAGGTGTTGTGGTGTCTTTTGGAAAGTTTATGATGCAAGAAGTAAGAATCAAAAAGTAAGGAAAAAGAAAAAAGATAATCATGGCATTTCTCAGCCTTTTGAACTTCCTTTAAAAGGTAAAACTGTGGGTGGTGGGGTTTTATCAGACCAGATTTCTTGAAGTTTTGAAAGAATCTAATCTTTTGTTATTAGTTAAATAGAACCTGATTTTTTTATTTTTTTTTTTTACAGCAGGGAGCTTCCATTCACATTTTTACTTTTCAGTTGTTCAGGAACTGGACCACCAAGAATACAGTCATTGTCCTCACACTATATGTATATTTTCCTTATTGTTCTGATTTATTGAATAGCAACATAATTTGAAACTGAAACTTTTCTAGTTTGTAGAAGTAATAAAGTACTGGAGAGGGGTGGATTCATTTTAATAGGTAAAATAGCTTGTTTTACTTAAGCTGTGACATCGTTCTATATTTTTTGTGTTCTGAACACTTACCAGCCTTAAGCCAACAGAATTCCTGTGTCTACTTCCAGATGTGGTCAAACCCTAGATCACTCTGTTTTGTCAGTTATGGCAGGAGTAACATAGACTAGTAAATCCAAATTCTGTTCTGGCATAAGTCTGCTAGCTCACTGGGGTTATTCCAGCAAATAACTTGTCTCACAGCTATTTAAAGGAAAAATAATGAGGTATTACTGCTATCAAATCCTTCAGCCTTGCAGCTGTAATTTAAGTATGAATTATAATCCAGTGGATAATGTGGGATACACTACTAGACAACATCAGACTCCAGAAAAAAAAGCTAGAGCACTATTAACTAACATTATATTTTCTTTGTCTATGCCTTTTCAAGGGTTAATGTGTAATATAAAATCCCAACCCCTCAAGCGTGTTTTTTTAATAGCCAGGTGATTCTTTTAAACACCTACATAATTTCTCTTGTATATATTATACAATGGCTTTAAAGCCATCACAATCTATCATCGATTAATCCTCACTTTGCAAGATGGGAAATGACCTTCAGTCTCTGCAGTTGCAGCCACATCTTGGCAGGTGTGCAATATTTATCTTCTTCTTGGAGATGAAGAATACAAAACTTAACAATGGAAAGCACTATACAGCAATGTGACCAATATCTTACTTTTCAAGAAATCACGGAAAACAGTCAGATTTGTGAGTAATTTCATTCTGTTCACCAAGCTCTTGCTGTGACGGTTACTTTCACATGCAATACCTCTCCGTGCATGGTGCAGGATATCAGCTTTTATGACCTGGAGGCATAAAAGTAACAGGAGTAAAACAGCTTTAATGAATGGACTCCTGCAGCAACAGGCCTGCCATCTAAAAAGAGTAAAAAAACTTGTCAGTGCTTAATGAGCTCTGAAAACATTTTGAGGTTTTTGCTTCAGTGTTTTCTTTTTCTTTTCATTTTTTATAAGTAGAAATATCTTGTAGTGGCTGTCCCTCTAATGAGTATTTCTAGGAAAACCATACTTTTTCTTCTTTGAGAAAGGTGAGGCAGGGGGAAGCATGATAGAAAGGAAACAGACTGATTTCACACGGAAACATTTTTCTTTCAAAAAAAATGTTTTAGCTCTATTTTGAAAATCGTTAATTGAAGTGGTGAATGAGCATACTCATGGCATACTGATAGAAACATTGAGGATTTGGAAGATCCAGTGATGGTTGAGGGAGTATGAATTGTGGCCAAAAGCAATGGATATTGCACATCTGGGCAAAGGGTGCTTACTTTCATCTGGAAACCAGAAAGCCCTATCCAGTGCTTAGTGAAGCCAGTGGAAATCTTCCAGCTGGCTCTACTGAGAATTACTCTGAGTCCCTAGGCTTTGATAAAATGACTCTAGAAGTGAAGAGAAACTATAATCGAGACAATCTTTCCAAAAGCAATTTTGAGCACTTTTCCTGCTAAAAGCATAAAGAAACTGAGAAAGAAGAATAAGGGAGGGCATAGCTCAAACTCTAAAGTAGCTCCTAGATTTTTTTTTTTTTTTTTTCCTATAGAAAACAGTACAAGAAAAGATGCCTAATGCACCTGTATTTTGGAATGAAGAGTTATATACATTTTCCTGCTTTCCCATAAAGCTGACACAAGATATGAAGACTTAGTATGTGTGTTATACTCTTGACATGGAAAAAATTCATTCATACAATATGGAAGGCAAATTACTGTTTGAGATATTCTTTCTAAGAAAATAGCTACAGCAATAATCCAGAAATTTCCCCTTATCCTTTGAAAGTGTCCTTACATTGCAGTTTATAAGAAAAGATGATCTCGGGTTCCATTTCTGTTTTGGTTCAGGTCAGAATTGTGTTTAAATTTTCCATCTGAAAAGAAAAAAAAAGTTTATAAGATCAAAACAATATCATGGCTTGTAAATTGAAAGTGCTTTGTTCTCAAACATGGTATAAAATATGAAAGGGCCCAACCTCAGCTTCAATAGGTAAGGAAGTGCTGCTGCATGGTGCATAAGCAAAAAAATCAGAGCCCAAAATCACGATCTCTTGGTAATTACTTTTAAGATACATTAGAGAGATTTATTCACAGATTTTTAAAACTTTTGCTTTTTCAAGCAAGGAACTTAAGGGACTGTGATGGTTGTCTGTCCTGTGTCTAGCCAGATAAGTCTTGTGACACACAATTACTCCATGGGAGTGTAATTCCATAAACAGAAATAACTTTGTAATTCATTTTTGGCAAGATGTTAGCATGTTTGTAACCTCGGTATTTATAGTAATCGTGCTCTGAGAGAGTAAAGAAAATTAACTTGAGGGAGATTACAAGATTAGCTCTTTTATGTTCCTTTTTGGAACATTTTGTTCTTAATTCTGCAGTCACACAGAATGTGGATATTACCTCCATCCATGCCAACCCACTGATCAGCACTGTCTTCTGAGATGGTAAGAGCAGTGCAGGTATCTAACTCCCTGAGCATACTGTCTTCTGCAACATCTTTCCTAACCCAGGTCTCCAACCTGATTTTGAAATCCACGCCTTGCAAGTCACCTGTTCACGTAAAGGCAGAGATACATTACAGTCTTCCAAATGTAATGACTTTCAATCTAGATACTAAAAAGTGTATTTCCAGACAAAGTAGAAAAACACCATTTTGTGACACATGTTCCTGTTCTTTAGGAGTTATGGCTGCCTACCCTTCTAAATCAGGCCTTCCCCCCGCCCCGCCCCCCGCTCCCCCTTCCCCGCCCATCCCCCCCCCCCATGTAAACTTCTCTCTCCTCTCCTGCTGGCAGCCTGAGTCATTGACTGCTGACACAAAGATACTCTTCTTCTCATATCTGGTTCTTCACATCTTCTCTTGTCAGTTCCTCCTGAGTCTTTAGGTTTTCTTGTTTCTTAAGACATAGCAGTTATTGCTTGATCATTTTATTTTGCTTGTGAAAAAAATTTGTCTCCTTCATACCACAGTTTCCAGACAGAATTTAAAGGAAATTGGGACCAACTAGTTGTCTTCAGTTGTCTCTTTACAAATAGAAAAATACCAGGACTTAATGCTTTTGAGACACAAAGATACAGCAAATATTGGGCACTATAAGCACTGAAATGTCTAGAAGTACAGGACTTCTCAAAAAATCAGCAAAATGATAAATTGCAAGGTAGGTTCCCCAAGTTATTTAATTATGTTTTCTCTTAATTTGTCATATATCTATAGATTTTATATTTAAGCCTTGCAGGAGCAATATGTTTAATGCTTCTCCTAAGTCACATTACAGGTTAAATGAGACATGAAAAATCCTCATCCTCACTAATACTACCTTTGTTCTTGGTCAGGATGACAAATCTTAAAGATTTGAGCTACAGTATTCCAGCATATTATGAGCTGACCGTCTCTAATCTAGTAGCATTCACTATTTTATTAACAGCAATTTTTCACTTAAAAATTATTCTTGATATCGTAAAGGATGATGAGACATCCTTATTTTGTATTGAACTTGTTTCTGCCATTCCATTTTTATATCATTTGTATAACAAGTTATTTGGCTTCTTGGGATGCCAAGATAAGTGAATAGCATAAGTTCAGAGATGTGCACTCAATTTGACATAATAAGGGCTAGGTAACAATATGCACATAAATATTGTTAGCAAGAAGTTACTGTGCCTTTCATTGTAAATACAAAAGCAAAAATTTCTTCTCAAAAACTGGGCTGTTTAGGAGTCTTGTAACTAGCTGCTGGATCAGGAAAAAAGAAAAAAAGTGGTAATGCAGGGTGTTTGCCACATTGTTTTAAAGAACATCCAAGATCTACTTTGTCTGTCAAAACCTGCCTTTTGATACCAATTGGCAGATCTTCAAATTGCAAAGCATATGCTCTCTCTCTGTCCTAGGTTACAGTGTAAAATGTGCCAAAAGAAAAAAAAAAAAAGTATTCTATTACCATCTTCAGGAGCTGTTGAGACCAGGTGGGCGGTGCTCCCTGCCTCCCCCCTCTGGACTATCTTCTGTTAATGGGCACAACAATGCTTTATCGCCTGACCCATCGATAACTCGCTCCTGGGCTATCTCCTGTTAATGGCCCATCAAGGAACTGCCTCACGACTCCCCATCCCATTGTGAGATGCTCCGCCCGGGGGGAAGGAGCCAAGCAGTCCATGCTAAATAAAAACTGAAATCTCAAACACCCTAGCAGCCTTCTTCCACCGGATTCCCAGAGGAGCTTTTTCCCCCTACTGGAGTTCCAGAGGACAAGAGCTACTTACCTACCACTGGACCTTCGGAGGAAGACCAGACTCTTTTACCTGATTGCTGCTTCAACAGAACTACATCCATCGCTTCAGGAGGACTGCAGCCATCATCTTATCGGACTGCTACTGCCACCCTAACAGGGTGGCAGGTTGTATTTCTGACTCTGTCAGTGTAAACCAGTGGGTTGTTTGTTTTTCCCTGCCTTGTGTTATATATATATATATATATATTAGTAAAGAATTGTTATTTCTATTCCCCATATCTTTGCCTGAAGGCCCGTTAATTTCAAAATTATAATAATTTGGAGGGAAGGGTGTTGCATTTTCCATTTCAAGGGAGGTTCCTGCCCTCCTCCGCAGACACCTGTCTTTCAAACCAAGACACTCTCCTAAGTGGATTAGTGCTGTGACCTCACATTCTTTCAACTTTGTAGTGACCAGGAACATAATAAATATATATAACAATTCTGTTTATGAAATAGCTGGATGCTTGAGCTCTGCTGGTAAAGCATAGCTCCAACCCAGACTATTTTTTAGCAGTGAGAACAATAAACGGGAACCTATGTTTTTACAAATTCTCATAAGGTTATCAAGTCTCTTGCAACATTTGATGTGTTCTTAAAGCTTTTATTCCCAAGTACAGCAACCTGCAAGAAAAAAAAAAAAATCTATTTTTCCTTATCTCTTTGAGTGAAAGTTTCTATTCCTCATGACTCTGAGGGGAAGACTAAAAAAATTACCAGGTACATGGTATAGGATTAAAATTAGGCTGTGTTGAAAAATGTTCACACTAATTGCTGATGGAGGGGGAGGGTTTTTTACCTTTTTTTCTCTATGAACGTGACTTGCTTTTATTAAAAATTTTTAATACATGTTGAGAAACAATAAACCATTCTTTTTTATTCTGTCCTCTTTTGTCCCTTTATAATGAGAGTTCAGAATACAAATAATCTCGTGATTTTCATATCATAATTGTATAGTCAGTACACAACATATTACCCATAAAGGGTAATATTCTTTTCAAGGAGAAAGAAAAGATGTAACAAACCCCCCCCCAAAAATCCAAAACACCCCAGTTAAACCTAATTCCAAGATCTAAAGTGTTCCTTAAAGATTTAACCATTTTCTATTTTGTCACTATTGATTAAATTGACCCCATTGTATGCATGGTACTGGCTGAGGTACCATCAGAGCCAGTGGCAATGGTTGTTGAGAACTTACGGAAGGTGGATAAAGTTCATCAAAACCAAATAAAAGGCATCCATGCTTAAAAGCGATAGGGGGAAAATGAGCCAGATAATTATAATTCTGCTCTTTATGAATGACAATAAAATAAATAATCTGTTTATGATAATCCTGCGTTACAAGTTCATGAGTAACAGTCATCATGGATTTATCAAAAATAAATTATGCTGAAACAATCTGCTATGCTAGCCTTCCATGAGGCTGTAACAGGCTTTCTTTTCACTCCTGACTGAAGTGAAGGATTTGATGATATCTGCAACTTTCTGGAAGAGAAAATTGAGAAAATGAGAATTATGAGAATTCAGGAAGAGCATGACCACTCTGGAACTCTCTGTGAGGAGCTGCATCAGTTCTTGGTGCCCCTCAAAGTA